>NC_047090.1:98390508-98669650 GCF_902459505.1 Geotrypetes seraphini | reverse complement strand
GACAGCGTGCAGGGTCAGGGGCTTTGTTACCCGGTCGCATGACTGCTGAAGGCAGCCAAAGCCAGAAAATGAAGAAAAGGCGAGGGAAAACCTCACTCCTCCCTTGCAATAGGGACACCCTCCTTCTCCCCCCCTCTACAGCTCTAACTATGTACCTCACTCCTGCTGGCCCTAGTGCCCTCCATCACACACAGATCTACTAATATACCCCGTTCCTTCCTCGCAGTGCCTTCTGGTACTCACAAACACCACCCCCCCCTCCAGTTCTGCCAACCTTCTGTTACCCCAGTACTGAGAACTCCTCCCTCTCTCCCCCCCCACCCACACACAACACAGCTCTGCCAATGCACCTCATTCCTGCCTTGCATGTTCCATATTAAGCTTCAAATCGCACCAAGACCTCAAGGCCTGTGACAGCACTGACTGCTAATGATTCTAAGCGAAGCTAGTTCCTACTTGCAAAAAGGTTAAGTGCCTTATCTTTGGGTGCTTCTAGCACTGCCTAAGCAAGAGAAGCTTGCAGACACAGCCCAGCGCCAGCCAAGCATCCTTACATAAAACCAAAGCGCCACCCACTGGGCAAAGGCCTCCATTGCCAGGCAAAGTCCCGGTGCTATTTCAAGAGTTAATACAAACAGAGTGAGGTTCTTGTCTGTAATGGGGATTCTCCAAAGACAGCAGGATGTCAGCCATAAACTAGTAATATCTCCCAATGATGTCAGAGACAGATTAGCTTTTCTAGAGCTCAGAAAAGCCTAAAAGGCCTTTCTGAACATGTGCGGGCCACCTGTTTCTTCTCCGGCACTAAGCAGGTTCATCCCTAAAGAGGTAGGAGGGTTTGAGTGGTTAACTTATTCTGCTGTCAACTGAGCTCCCCTAGTCCAGGTAAGTAACTCACTTTCTGCATGAGTCAGACACACACTGGTGACTCCTAAACAGAAGACTTGAAAGACTTACAGGGATCTCAAAGTCCCTCCTCGAGGGCTGCAATCCAGTCGGGTTTTCAGGATTTCCCCAATAAATATGCATGAGATCTATGTGCATGCACTGCTTTCAATGCATATTCATTGGAGAAATCCTGAAACCCGACTGAATTGCGGCCCTCAAGGAGGGACTTTGAGATCCCTGAGCTAGGGTTACCCTATGGCTCCAGAAAAAGGAGGATGGATGGAGACACATGGGTTTTATTGTCACTGAAAGCAATGGAAGTAAGGAGGACAGATCAAGACGTCTGGATTTTACTACCAACCCCCCCCCCCCCACCACCACCACCACTACCACATATTGGCTCTTGGAAGTCCTAATCACCAAGACATCCAAGTGCTGATTTTTGAAACCGTCTTTTTGGACGTCTTGCAAGGCGTCCTACTCCCTGTGAGTCCAGAAAGGGGGAGGAGCTTGCTGAAGGCATGTTCTGGGCAGACTTAGACTGGGATGTCCTGCGGTAATAATTGAACCTTTCCCAGGGTGTCCTGGACAGAACTTAGACATTCTGAGCTAGACCTGTTTTAAAAGTGTTTAAGTGCCAAAAAGGTTCACAAACTGACCCCCCCCACTGGTCACTGACTCCTTCCCACCCCACAAAGATATGAATGAAAGAGTACATACTTGTCTTTAGAACAGCAGCACCTGATATGGGAAAGCATAGTATATCACACAGATGTCTTAAGTAGCCCAGTGGGGGTGGGGAGGGCTAGTGAGTCATAGAGAAGAGGACCCAGGCTCACGAGCCACTCTAACCAACTACATTTATACTGGAAAGAGTGAGGACACCAAACCCTCCTTTACTAGCCATAAGGGCTATAGGGGTGTAGACAGGTAGGTATAGTAGGTTTGGAGGGCTCAGCATAAATTATAAGGGGTATTTGGTAAAATGTACTCCTGGCACTCTATGTGAAATTCACAGCAGTGCCCTCTAAAGTGCCCCATGGCCAGTCCATCACAAGGCTGGCTCCTCCCATGTCCAAATGGTCTAAATTTAGATGGTTCTGAACTAGGATGTTTTTGTGGTCGAAAAAAGCCCCAAAAAAGTTAAAACGTCCTAAGGTTGGACATCCTGTTGGCCAAGACATCTAAATAGGCAATTAAAATTTTTTTTGGGGGGGATGTCTAGCAGTTTTATATTGCATTACATTAGTTTCTTTTATTCTGCCAATACCTTGCGGTTGTAGGCGGATTACAAAAGGAAGAGATTCTGGTCATTTCCAGAAGATTACAGGGAAGCTATTGGTTGGAACATTTGGAGTCTGGCAATGGAGTGAGGATAATTGGTTGTATCAGGAGTTTGGCTTGACATATTTCTTGAACAACCTGGTTTTTATTTCCCTCCTGAAGGTTCTGTAGTTCGGTGCTGAAATCAATAGATTGGAGATGTGGCTGTCTAGTTTGCTGCTTGCGTGGCGAGTAGTCTGTCGTGTATTTTTTTACGCTGAATGCCTTTGATTGGGGGGTGGGTGAAGGGTGTCTGAGTTCCACTTGGTCTGGAAGAGCTGTTCCTTGTTAGGCGAGTGTTCAGGTAGGATGGTCCATTGCCATGTAGGGTTTTGAAGAGCATGCAGTAGAATTTAAAAAGTATTCGTGCTTGTACAGGTAGCCAGCGTGTGGCGGTGAATGTGGTCGAACTTCTTCAGTGAGTAGATCAGTCTGAGGGCTGTGTTTTGCACGGTTTAAAGTTATTTTGCTGGTTTCGAAACTGGCCGTTAGTTCATTCCCAACTATGGACATCTTGCGGGAAATGTCAGGCTTCGATGTCCTATCGAAAATGCCCTTCCTTGCCTTTTTGGGTTATACATCCTCAATCACATGGACAGACTCTTGCAATTTTTTGCTTTTCTTTTTTTTAGAACTGAGATGGATGACAGGAGCCAGTCTCTTTGGAGAAACTGCGCCACGCTTACAGAAAGATGCCGGCACTGTTGGTATGAGGGTTTTTTTTTTCTCTCCATTGTATATGTCCGAACTGATTTATTTCTGATTTGACAAATGCTGCTATAATACTAATTACTAGACTAAAAAGTTATTTGCTTTGACATATACAATGTAATATTTTTGGGGTTTTTTTTTAATATTTGGGGGGGGGGGGAGGTTTCCTCCATCACATCGGACACTCCCAGTGAAGAGAAGTTTAGCAGCCTTTTACTTCAATACACTTGTAAGTGCATGGAGCTTTACAAACAGTGTAAGCAGTTAAAAATTAAGCCCCTCCAGGTAGGGAATTGGGGGATAATTTCTTGTTAAAAACCCTGAACCGAACTGCGGGTTTGGTACATAGTGCTGAGTTACGTGAATGTCACTTTCGAACTGTCCTGCGGGCCTATGCTTCCCAGAGTCAGGCTTACCATATGGGTTGCATAGATACTCAGTTATGCGTCCGCTGTACGGTGGAGGTCAATTCTTATTTTCATGGTATTTGGAGTTGTGAGGGGATTCAGACCTTCTGGACGGAAGTGGCCTCCTTTTTACAGGGCTTGTTGCAGACCCCTGTGCCAGTATCCGTGCAGTCTATGCTGTTTGCCCATTTCTCATTCTTGTATATGTACAATTCTTATGAAAAATTATTTCTTAGTAAATGTTTTATTTTGGGGAAGAAATGTATCTTGTGTTGCTGGCTGTCATCTGAACCACCTTCATTCTGGTACTGGAGGAATCGCCTTCATGAACTTATGGGATGGGAGGCCCGTTTGGCTAGTCCTTCTCGACGCCGGAGCAGAGATTTTGTTCACACTTGGACTCCATATTTGAACATTTTGACTCCTGAGAGTCGTAGTCGGGTCTTGAATAGACTCCACCTCTGAACCTGTGATTTGCGGTGTCTATGCTGTTCCCTGCTTACGAGTTTATATGTATCTGTGGGGGGAGGGGGAGGGGTGGGTGGGGGGTAGGGGTTTCTTTGTTGGGGGGTGGGGGTATGGTGGGTCCGGGGAGGACATAAGAGTCCAGTCCTCTGCGGGTGTTTGATGAAAATGTATCCCATGGTTGTTATTGCCGTTGTATTTACTGTTGCTTAATAAAATAGATTTGAACTAAAAATTAAGCCCCTCCTTTGCAAAGCCACGCTAGTGTTTTTAATAATAATAACTTTATTCTTATAAACCGTCACACCACATAGTTCTAGGCGGTTCACATCAAAGCAATCAGTGGAAAAAAATACAATTAACATGGAAGTGCATTCAAGAAAAGTCACCGGCCACAGCGGTAACGGCTTGGACGCTCAGAGGAATTCCATGAGCGTCTTATTTAATAATCATTTATTTCATAATTTATATTCCACATATCCTAACAATTCTGTGCGGACGTACTCAAGCATTTTTCCTCAACTGTCCCGGCGGGCTCCCGGTCTATCTAATGTACCTGGGGCAAGGGGGATTAAGGGCTCCTTTTACGAAGGCTGCGCCAGCGGTTTTTTTAGCGCGCGCCAGCCGAAAAGCTACCGCCTGCTCAAGAGGAGGCGGTGGCGGCCAGCGCGCGCTATTCTGCGCGTTAAGGCCCTCGCGCGCCTTCGTAAAAGGAGCCCCAAAGTGACTTGCCCGGGGTCACAAGGAGCAGGGCGGGATTCAAACCCACAACCTCAGGGAGACTCAAGAGTAGCTTTATTTTTCCAAAAAAGGTTGATAGAACAGCTCTTCCCTTCCCACATAGAAATGTTAAGAGAAAAATGGCAATAAAATTCCAGACAGCTTGGTTGTCTCATATGCTGGATAAAGTTATGATTCCTTCTAATGATGGTCATATCTTAATTATTCCTACAGTTAAAAATCCAAAAGATTTAATCTCATTAATTAACAACTACAGACCAATAGCATCAATTCCTTTTTTTGTTAAAATAATGGAGAGTCTGATTCATTTTCATTTACTCTTATATGAATCCCAGTCAGGTTTTTGCTCTTTGTATAGTATGGAAAGTCATAGCTGCCTTCTTAGATTTTTTTTGTACGACTCATTTAGAAAGGGCTCTAGTGCATTGATCATGCAATTTCATTTGAGCAGCACTTTTGATTTAGTAGCTCAAGCAAAACTATTAGAATGCTTAGACGCCATCGGTATACAAGAAGCAGTTTATAAATGGTTTCAAGGATTTTTATCCTCAAGCACCTATCAGGTAAACGGAAAAGTCCGTGTGGTGTTCCGCAGGGCTCTCTTCTCTCTCCTTTGCTTTTCAATGTATATTTGTCGTGGGTTCAAGATTGACCAAAATTGGGTGTAAAACTGTACAGCTCTGCTGCTATTACTGTCATCCTCCCGATTTCTCTCCCAATTTTGCATATTAGTAGTAAAGTAGAAGAGATACTTGAGATAATTGAAGACTGTATGTTTGAATTTAAATTAAAACTTAATTCATAGAAGACTACATTTTTTGTTGCGTCTCCACAACAAATTACACTGAGACATCCTTAATATTGAGCACTACTACTTATTTGATTCAGCCTACCATTAAAATCTCAGGTGTAATTCTGTACCAGAACCTAACCATGCAAAATTATGTTGATGCATTGGTGCAGAAGGGTTTTTACACATTGTGGAAGTTGCGTAGTATAAGAGCTTATTTTGATGCAACATCATTCAAATTATTGGTCCAATTCTTACTGCTAAACCAATTGGATTATTGCATCATAGTATACTTAGCTGGCATGCAGAAAAATCTCTCTCGATTGTGTATTGTACACAATGCTGCAGTTCATTTGATCTTTGAATTGAAGAAATATCATATTACTGCACTGGCTTCCTGTTGAGGCTCATGTCATATTTAAATTTGGTTGTTTTTGTTAGAACTTTATAACTGGCCTGGTTCCCATTTATCTAGCAAACTCATTTTCTATTGCTCAGTATATGCATTCTCAAAAGTGTCATGGCCTGATTGTAGCAGGTTTGCGGATCTTGCCGCGTCTGTGTAGAAAAAAAAACAATGTTTCCAGCCATCATACTGGCCAGCATGATGGCTGAAACTTCATTCTTTCTACACAGACACGGCAAGACCCGCAAACCTGCTACAATCATGCTGCCAACCACAGGAGCCTAAGAGAACAAACTTTGCATGGCATCTTCAGTTTTCCATCGGTAAAAGTGTATCAGTTCAAAAGATACCATCAATGCCTTCTTTCTTTTGAGACAGCTTCCTGGGATAGGGACTTAAAAGCACAAATGATCCTTAGCTGAGTGGAAAGCCAGAGATCAAACAGGGGCTGTAGTTTTGACCATGGAAGCAAATTGGGCAGACTAGATAAGCTTGCCTTATCTACCATGATACAGTAGAATGCAGTGGCATAGTAAGGGGGGGAGGGGTCCATCCCAGGCATCATGTTGTTCTCACTCCTTCCCTTCCTCATACCTCTAGGTCAGGGGTAAGTAATTCCGGTCCTCGAGAGCCACAGGCGGGTCAGGTTATCAGGATATCCACAATGAATATGTATGAGATGGATTTGCATGCACTACCTTTTTGAGAGGCAAATCTATCTCATGTATATTTATTGTGGCTATCCTGAAAACCTGACCTGGCTTTGGCTCTCAAGGACCGGAATTGCCTACCCCTGCTCTAAGTGTTCACCACCACCACAACTTCAACGTGCTCCTTGTGACTGCATCGTCTCTCGCCAACTCACTTCCAGGTTCATAGGAAGTGACAGAGGGAGAACCGATGGGGTCACAATGAGCATGTTGAAGTTCTTGTTGCTCGCAGCGGTGAACAACTGGAGATATGGGGGAAGGGAACAGGAGAGCATGCAGGGGAGGGGGTGGAGACGAGGGCACCTCTCATCCTCGCTACGCCACTGGTGGGATGCCAATTATCTAAACTAATCTCAACAGAGAGCAATCTGGATTTTCTGGATGACTTTACATTTTTCTGTTTGAAAAGAGCACATTTCAAGTGCTTTTTTTTTCAAAATGGGAAAAATAAAATTACCACCCCTTTTTATTACAAAACCATATTGCGGTTTTTAGTGCAGGCCATGGCAGTAACAGTTTTGACACTCATAGAATTCCTATGAGCATCAGAGCTGTTACCGCCCTGGCTGGTGCTAAAATACAACACTACAGTTTTGTAAAAAAGTTAGAGGGGGGTTGTGTGATGTCAATAGAATAGTTTGGTTTTTGTTTTACTGTATAACAGGCATAATGTGATAAATATAATACAGTTTTTAAAAAATTATTTACAATAAATAAACTCCAGTGGTTTGGATAATTGACATCCTACTGTATTCTCTGTTTCTGTGCTTCTTCTACAGCACTTAGAACTCACTGAAAGTCCCATTAAGATTTCTCTGATGCATACGTGATTGCATGAAAGGTTTGTACAGTGACCAGTAATTTTCTCATAGATGTCTTTGGGAAAATGCTATGTTAATCCAGACTGAAATCTTTCCCCTGTGGCAACAGTTTCATATAAACCTTAATCCAGATATGATTTTCCTCTGGATAAGAGAATACATTCCTCCTTCCATTGCCCTCTTGTAGATTTAGGTCACATATACCCAGAAAGAAAATCCCACTTTAGCACATTTAAAGCAGTCCTCGTCAGTGTAGATCAGGAGTGGGCAACCTTGCTCTACACATAAATGTCAGACTGCAGCCAGAAAATTAATGTGATAACTGAATATGGCTAAGACCAAGCTCCTTATCTTTCCACCTAAACTCACCTCCCACTATGTACTCAGATCATTATTTGGACTTTTCAGCTTAATATCAAAGTAATTTATCTATCTTAACTGTAGTAGTATGTGGTCTGTGCTCTCCTGTACCTAAACTGGAGGAGCATTCTGCGTCTCTGGCTCTGGTCCATCACCAAGGGAACCACAAGCTACAAATAATACAGAACGACAGCCAAGAGTATTCTTCAGGCAGGATGGCTGCAGCCTTCAAAATGCTTGTTCTACAATAATCCTTTCTCCACATAAGCCTGCAATAGAATCTCCAATGTTAATCTGAACAGTGTTTCTGCTATACGATGTAAAATCTTTTTTTTTTTTTTTTAATCAGCTCTAAATTTACTAGTACTGGTATTGAATTACACAACACAATGACGATAACAAATAAAATAATAAGGAAGGATTGTTTTTGATTCATTGAGCTGATACTTTTGCTCCTTGCCCCCCCCCCCACCTCCTAAAACCTGAATCACCATGGTTTCCTTACAATGGTGATTATTACGTGTATATACACAATTTTGGCAACATCAAGTTTGCACTGTTAAAGTTTGAATAGCTCAGTGAAATGTACTGCCCTGAGTCAACTAGTAGGTGCATCCATCACAGTGGAATAGAATTAGCTAGTGAAGGAGATAAGTGCCATACATACTTGCATATAAACAAAAAAAAATTGATTCAATAGGCTGAATCGAATCAAAAAATTTTTTTTCCTAAATTGGGCAGCACTAGTGCAGACTACTTCAACTGAAAGTATGAAGTTTGACAGAGAGGAAACTAGAACTTTCAGGGATGCATGTAAATAGATTATATTTAGTTGACATGGCCAATCTCCTTAGGAGGTGTGTAAATATAGTATATTTCGCTGATCGATGTGTCAGTAACATAAGTAGGATGACTGATTATAGCATGATTATTAATAACTGTATTGCAACACCATCACAGAGCTCTGTGTATTTCTTTTTTTTTTTAAAATGTTTATTCATTTTAAAGCTAAAAATAAGTGCAACATATTATACAGACATTTTACACTTTAAAAGCACTTAAATTCTATCAACTTATATTTCATGACAAATACATATATCATTCCCTCCCCTCCTTCCCCCCCCCCCCCTTCTACATATCCAACAATTGCACTCAAATTAAAAGTATTTCCCCACTCTGGACGTTTATGTTCAAAGGGCAAAATCAACAATCACTCCTTACAGAATCTTGTCAATGGCTCCCAAAAATCCTTAAATTTCCTATAATGATCCCAGTTTTTCAAAATGAGTTATACGGCAACTCCCATCATAATAAAGAGAAGTTTATTAAGGGAAGATATTGGGCTTTTAGCCCTCATTAACGTGCCAAATAGCACAGTATCGTACATCAATGCCACTGGATTTTCCAATATTTTAGTCACTTGATCCCAAATGGATCTCCAAAATTTAAGTATCAATGGGACAATAGAACAGTAGATTATCCAATGTCCCTACATTGAGATGACAGTGCCAGCATCTGTTAGACTGAGAACTATCCAATTTCTGTAAACAAACAGGGGTCCAAAAAGATCTATGTAACAAAAAACAAAACAAAACATGTTTGTCTCATAGATGCAGATGCTGTACATCTCATCCTCCGAGTCCAAATTTGTGGCCATTGAGATGCAGAAATCTGCTGCTTTATCTTAATGCTCCAAATGTCACGAAGACCAGTCTTTGGTTTCTTATTCAAAAATTCAGATATTAATTTGTACCACAAGGCGGCCTGATGCCCTAGGAAATCTGTCTGGAAGCATAGGACTGGTAAATTGGTTCACTGCTGGACCACCAGGGCATGCAAGGTAAGCTTTTGTAGGATCTGAGAGGCGGTGTGCAAGAATACATACATTATATTAAAACAACAATCAAGTAAGTTATTCCATGTGCTGCGCCTTGATATTTGGTTTATAAATATTTTATTTATTTTAAAATTTAAATAAGGTATTTATCTATATATCAGAGCCTCAGTCATAAGGAGCAGGAAAGTTGAATACAAGAGGGAGTGGATAAGATGGCGGCGTGACTGGTGTGCTGCAGGCGGGTCTCCGTTTGGTTTTTTTCCTCACGAAGTTATGCCTCATACTAAGCGGAAAGGCTCTGTTTGGTCGGGACCCTTACCGGCCAAAACTTTGACGTCTTTGCGCCAGACCGTCCTGGATTTCGCCACCAGAATCCCTCTCTCTGCTGGACCGCGAGGCTCGTTGGAGTTAGCGTCTTAGGACTTAGGCGCTACCCTTCAGCCAGAAGTCTCACTATCGCCTCCAGATCTGACTATCCCTCCATGCCCCGCGGCTGACACGTCTGCACTTCGGAGCGACCCCGATACTGAGGTGGTTGCAGGAGTCCTCTTCAAGAAGGGGGGGGGGGGGGCGAGACGTAGTTGGGGGCTGCGGGTATTGAAAATCAGCCAGGGGCAGGAGATACCTTACTGACTCCCGTGGAGGTAACTCTGCTTGATGTGTGGAAAATGCTCGAGAGGTTGGAGGGAACGGTACTAAAGACTTCTGCTGAGACTTTGACATTGGTGAAAAAGGTAGACTCTTTAACAAAATCATTAGAGGAAAGTAAAATTGAAAATGAATCAAGATTTGTGTTTCTTAATCAAGAAATGACTGCTCTAAAAGCTGTTAATGATGGGTTAATTAAGGATAAATTGTTAATCCACAGGAAAATAGAGCAATTGGAAAATCATAATAGACGTTTAAACTTGAGATTCTTAAATTTCCCAAAAGCTTTGGAGATTTCCTCTGCAGAAATGTTTAGGAATTACCTACAGCAAATATTGGGCTTCGCTCCCGATGCTATTCCACCTTTAAACAAAATATATTACCTGCCTAGTCCTAAAAAGCAGATGCGGAGCGAAACACCAGGAATAACTCAAGGAATTATGGATCAACCACTTGACTTGGAAAATTTATCTGAGATTCTAGAAACAACTACTATGAAAATTGAGGAGAGAGCTACCTTACTTGCTTCATTTGTATTTCAGCAGGATCTCAATGCTGTACTGAGGTTATATTTTCGTAAAGCTCAGGCTCCTTTCATGGGACAATGTATTTGGGTCTATCCCGATGTTAACAAAGAGACTCAAGAAAGGAGGAAACTATTTTTGCTCATGAGGCAAGAAGCAAAAGATCTAGGGGCTATTTTTCAACTGGTGTATCCATGTAAATGCCTCATTAAATATCAAGGGACAAAATATACCTTTTTTGTTCCTGAACACCTAAGGAGCTTTCTAGACATGAAAAAGATCATCAGAGAATAGTGGATATTATTGTATATGAGAGGAATTGTTTCATGTTAAGCTATTTTCTTTAGTTTTATTACTTTTTGGTTATAAGTCCTTTAAAAGATTCCCTTCCCCCCTTTTTCTTGACTTTATATTGGGGGTCTAAGAAGAACTTTATTACTGTTTTATGTTAGAAATATTTGCTTGTTTTTAATTTTCTTTGTTTGAGTTACCTGCACAAGTGTATTGCTTGCTATGATTTTCAATACATAAATAAATATAAAACAAGGAGCAGGAAAGTTTGCATCAGCCTTTTTGACTGGTCTCCTCTTTTTTTTTTGCAAGACTCAGAAACAAAATAATGTTTGAGAAGAGAGCGAGTTAGTAGTACAGTTGGTGGAAGAATATTGGTAAAGAGTTGTGTATTTGAGATACTGCCTTTCTGTGGTACAGCCAAAACAGTTTTACATTTTGTATAACTTTCAATGTTTATTAAAGTTTTTGTATAATGATAAATCATTGTAAACCACAAAACATAAGAAGGCCCCCCTTCCACCCCTCCCCCATCCCAAAATCTCCAACAGTGCTCAACAGTGGTTCTTCAGTGAGGGCCAACATCAATGACTAGGACCCCTCCCCCCCTCTCAGATTATTACAAGTACAGAGTCTCAAATACTGGAAAGTAACATATATAACTAAGTCTATTTTTTGTACCTGTACAATGGAGGGTTAGGGTCACAATGGGCTACAGTGGGAATCAAACCCCATTCCTGATGTTCTTAGCCTATTGCACTGGCTACTCCTCCAGTCCATGAACCTTTAGTTCTATGTGCCCTCTCCCCCTCAATTTTAAAACCCCTAATTTGCCATCCCTCCTAAGATATCATACCTTTAAATACCTCATGTTCTCACTTTGTGTGTATGGTGAGGACAGTCTCCAAAAGTCATTTACCCAGGTAAATGGGTTTTTGAAAATTGCCTACTCTGCATTGGCCTCTGTGGAAACAGGTTTGTGGGCTAGATAGGCCATTGGTCTGACCCAGTATGGCTATTATTAAGTATCTGGCAATAAAATAGGTAATCATTTGGCATCGAGTGATCAAAATCGAGGTTCAAAATTAAGACAAGAAGGTTTTTTTTAAAAGTTCAAACAAGTTTTATTGAATTTTCCATAACAAAGACACATGTCACAGGTCAAAACAAACTAATTTTGTCAAGATGGGAGAATACTTAAAGGAGCTGTTGGATGGGAACAACTTGAGGAAGTAGAAAAGCAGTGAGCAAACCTGAAAGGAGCTATTTTAGGGGCAACAAACTTGTTTGTTGGAAAGATAAAAGTAGAAGAAAAAAGGCAGCCACTCTGGTTCTCAAAAGTAGTAGCTGAAAAGGTAAGAGAAAAGAGGTTAGCCTTCATAAATTACAAGGCCTCACAGAAACATAAAAGGCAATAATTCCTGAAAAACAAACATAAGAGGAACTGGTAAAGTAGACAGGCAAACAAAGATGCAAATGGAAGAAGAAATAGCCAATAAGGTAAAATTCAGGAACAAGATATTCTTTAGATTATATACAGTCATGTGAAAAAATTAGGACACTCCATGAAATATTCAGTTTTTTCTTAAGAAACGTTCACATATCGATGTCAAATCTTTTTATTTATCTCTAGAAAAGAAAGTGGTAAACAACAAAAACGTTCCTTGATTTACTCATGAAACAAGATATCCACAAAAATGTGTATTCTGAGGAATAAATTAGGACATATCCTCCCACTTAAAGTGGCTCAAATCACACACAGGTGTACATGATTAGAATAACATTACTCAGCATTCTGAAAGAGGTTTGCCCTACTTAAACCTCAGACATGTAGGGCTCCTTTTACTAAGCTGCAATAGCATTTTTAGCGCATGCAGAATTTTAGCATGTGCTAAACCTGCGCTACACAGCTAGAACGAACGCCAGCTCAATGCTGGCGTTAGCGTCTAGCACATGCTAAAACCGTTAGTGCAGCTTAGTAAAAGGAGCCCTTAGTTTGGTGTGCTCATGACTGCTGCAGTGAGAGCGAATATCATGGTGAGATCAAAAGAGCTGCCTGAGGCCTTCAGAAAGAAGATTGTAGCAGCTTATAAGTCTGGAAAGGGATTTAAAAAGATCTCGAAATAATTTGGCATTAGCCATTCCACGGTCCGGAAAATAATGTACAAGTGGAGGACTTTCCAAACAAATGCCACCATGCCCAGGTCTGGCCATCCAAGCAAGTTGACACCCAGAGCAGATTGCAAGATGCTAAAAGAAGTCTCCAAAAACCCTAAAATGTCATCACTGTTGATGTGAAAGTGCATGCTTCTTTAATCAGAAAGAGACTGCACAAATTAAACTTACATGCAAAATATGTAAGGAGGAAACCTTTGATCTCCAAGAGAAACATCAAGACCTGACTGAAGTTTGCCACAAACATACACAAACACTAGGACTTCTGGAATACAGTTCTATAGACAGATGAGTCTAAAATGCAATTATTTGGACACCAGAAAAGAGGATACAACATTCTAGGAAAAGAGCCTCATACCAACTGTGAAGCATGAAGGTGGAAGTGTCACGGCTTTGCTACAGCAGGACCTGGCCAGCTCACCATCATAGAATCCACCATGAATTCAACCGTGTATCAGAGGGTGCTTGAGGAACATGTGAGACCATCTGTAAGAAAATGAAAGCCGAAGCGGTACTGGACCCCGCAACACGACAATGACCCAAAACATACCAGTAAATCCACCAAGGACTAGTTGAAAACAAAGCCCTGATCTTAATCCCATTGAGATGCTGTGGGATGATTTGAAACGGGCTGTACATGCAAGAAACTCTTCAAACATCTCACAGCTGAAAGAATTATGCATCGAGGAGTGGACCAAACTTTCCTCAGACCGATGTCAGAGACTGGTAGATGGCTACAAGAAGCGTCTCACTGCAGTTATTTCAGCCAAAGGGGGTAACACTAGCTATTAGGGTGCAGTGTTCCCGCTAAGCTGCGCTGGGGTGCGCTGGCGCTCAAAATATTACCTCGCAGCGCACAAGTTTCTCGTCACAGCGCACACAGTGTAGAGCACAGTTCTTCAACCGCCGGTCCGCAAACAAAATCTTGCCGGTCCGCGAAGGATTCGGTCCCCGCCGCAACGAAAGGCCGGCGTCAGCTGACTTGCAACTTCCTGTTGCAGTCGCTGTGCCGGGACTCCTGCCTTCGCCGGGACTCCTGCCTTCCACCGCGTTTGCCTCCTGCCTTGTCTCCGCACCTCCAGACCAGCAGCGGCAGCTGTGTATGCTTTTAACTTCGGCACAGAGCTGCCCCTAATCAATAGTTTAGCGCGGTTTCATAAGGCAGCCTCGGGGCCTTTGCTAGGCCGGCCCACATCGCATCATCGAAGCGGGCCGGCTATCAAAGACCCCGAGGCTGCCTCATGAAACCGCGCTAAACTATTGATTAGGGGCAGCTCTGTGCCGAAGTTAAAAGCATACAGAGCTGCCGCTGCTGGTCTGAACTCTTGGGCCGCTGAAGGAGGGCAAAAAGCAGCTGTCCTGGAGGTTTCCCTTCCTCTCGCCTTTACAGGTTCCTTTTTTCCACCTTTTTTTTTTTCCTTCAAACGGCAACGGGCCCCAGCATCGACATCAATCAAGTAAGTTCCACTGTCAATCAAGCGGTTCTGCTCGGCCAAAGCTTCCCCTGTGACATGAGCCACCCTCAGGGGAAAGAAAGTGACCCACAAAGGTGAGGGGAAGGGGGGCAGATGATGGAAGTTGGGGGGGGGGGAGAGAGAGAGAGAGAGAGAAGGGGCAGATGATGGAATGGAGGAGATGAGAGAGAGAGAGAAGGGGACAGATGATGGAAGTGAGAAGAAGGGAGAGAGAGCAGAAGGCAGATGGATGTCAGTTGAGAAGGGAGAGCAGATGCTGAATGGAAGTGGGGAAAGAACACATACTGGATGGAAGGAGGAGATAAATAAAGGGGGAAGAAAATAGTAAGATAATGGAGGGGTGAGGGAAAGGGGTGACAAGCTGTGTGTAGACACAGTGAAAAGAGGGAAACGGGACTAAATAGTAAGAAAGAATTTAATTTAGATGGAGGCAGAAAATAGAGAAGGAAGACCAGAGAAGAAAAGGGAAGAGAGAGCAGAGAATGATCAGATCTGAGTGGAGGAAATGAGAAGAGAGATATGCTAAAAACCACAGGGGGGAGGGAAGGATAGAGATGCCAGACCATGAGGGGAACAGAAGGAAGATGATGGATGCTAGACCAAATTGGGGGGTGGGGGGGGGGGCAGGAGGAGAGATGGCAGGGAAAGACAGACAGTGAATGGAAGGGGCAGATGCTGGACTGAAGAGACAGAGAAGGTTATCATGCTGCTGTACCGGGCCATGGTACGCCCTCACCTGGAGTACTGCGTCCAGCACTGGTACTTTAAGAAGGACACGGTACTACTCGAAAGGATCCAGAGAAGAGCAACTAAAATGGTTAAGGGGCTGGAGGAGTTGCCGTACAGCGAAAGATTAGAGAAACTGGGCCTCTTCTCCCTTGAGCAGAGGAGATTGAGAGGGGACATGATAGAAACATTCAAGGTACTGAAGGGAATAGACTTAGTAGCTAAGGCAGGGAGAACGAGAGGGCACTCTCTAAAGTTGAAAGGGGATAGATTCCATACAAACGTAAGGAAGTTCTGTGGTAGAAAGCAACATATTTATTTGGCTCATAACTTGCTGGCGCCCGATATTTTTAGCTCACAGTGAAAAAAGTTTGCTCACAACACCCGCCCGCTTAGAGGGAACACTGGTTGTGACCCCCCACATTTTACTGAAAACTTCACTTTTTCCCTAAAAAACAGGGAAACAGTTAAGTTTCCAGTATAATGAGGGGGGGTTACAACCCCCCAAACCCCCCAAAACGCCGCCACGATCTGTATCAAGTAAAGTGGGGGGGGGGGGGGGTTCCCCAACAAAACTCCCCCGTCAGAGCCCCTAAAAAACGCTCAGTTGTCGGAGCGCGCCTTTGTCTTCGGCGGATTTGTTTATGAACCGTATGTTTAAGGCCTTGTAGTGCGGTTGGGTGTGTGTATCGTTTGTCCGTGTGGGGCTTGTTTTGAGTTAATAAGGGATATATTCGGGCCCTAATCCTTGAGTACTATTTCCGGGGGGGGGGGGGGGAGAAAACCCCATTTTGAAACATTTTCAGGGTCTCTGGATTTTAAGATATTTTGTTTTACTTATCAATAAGGAAAAATGGGGTAAATCAAAGGCCCAGTCTTTCTGGGCAATTGGTTAATTAGATTATCCCAGAATAGTAGAAGATTCAGATAAATTTCAAGTACTTCTATAAAAGAGAAGAAAAAAAAAAAATGCAAAGAGGAAGTTTTTTTCCCCACAGTGAAAGTTTAAAAATCTTCCAGCTCATAGAAAATCTGTAATTTATAAAAGTGAATCAAAAGGCCGCTTAGATTTTTTCGACCATCTTTCAGGGTATTTTTTTTTTTTTTTTTTTTTTGGGGGGGGAGTAATAAGTTAAGTTTTGAAGTGTCCCTTGCATTCCCAGGTCTTTCCTGCAGATTACTTAGCATCTCCAGCAGACTAAACATGTTTTTTTTCCATCGTCGGAAGCTTGGGGGGAAAATATTTTGGTTTCGCTTGTTAGAATAAATGAGAGACAGCCCGCGGTTTCAAAGGGCAAAAGCCCCCTCCCACTCCATCAGTGGAAACTTTTCATTGAAAGAAGTCGCCTCACCTAAGGTTTCTCTCTTTTGCGGCCGAAACTATGTTGGACTTGGGCTGCTCAATTTGTTGATTTTAAAACATCACCGAATTCCCAAACTAATAAATTCAGGACAGGATGAAAAATGCGGGGGGGGGGGGGAGGGGAGGGAAGGAGGGGCTTCAAAACTCTTGCAACGCTTAAATTTTGAAGTGGGGGGGGACTTTAAAGCTTTTGCAACGCTTAAATGTTGAAACGGGGGGCTTTAAAGCTTTTGCAACACAAATGTTAAAGCTGGGGGGGGGCTTTAAAGCTTTTGCAACACTTAAATGTTGAAGCTGGGGGGGCCTTACAACTTTTGCAACACTTAAATGTTGAAGCTGGGGGGGCCTTAAAACTTTTGCAACACTTAAATGTTGAAGCTGGGGGGGCCTTAAAACTTTTGCAACACAAATGTTGAAGCGGGGGGGGGGCTTTAAAACTTTTGCAACACAAATGTTGAAGCTGGGGGGGCTTTAAAACTTTTGCAACACAAATGTTGAAGCTGGGGGGGCTTTAAAACTTTTGCAACGCTTAAATGTTGAAGTGGGGGGAACTTTAAAGCTTTTGCAACACAAATGTTGAAGCTGGGGGGGCTTTAAAACTTTTGCAACACAAATGTTAAAGCTGGGGGGGGGCTTTAAAACTTTTGCAACGCTTAAATGTTGAAGTGGGGGTAACTTTAAAGCTTTTGCAACACAAATGTTGAAGCTGGGGGGGGCTTTAAAACTTTTGCAACACAAATGTTAAAGCTGGGGGGGGGCTTTAAAACTTTTGCAACACAAATGTTGAAGCTGGGGGGGCTTTAAAACTTTTGCAACACAAATGTTAAAGCTGGGGGGGGCTTTAAAACTTTTGCAACGCTTAAATGTTGAAGTGGGGGGAACTTTAAAGCTTTTGCAACACAAATGTTGAAGCTGGGGGGGGCTTTAAAACTTTTGCAACACAAATGTTGAAGCTGGGGGGGCCTTAAAACTTTTGCAACACAAATGTTGAAGCTGGGGGGGCCTTAAAACTTTTGCAACACAAATGTTGAAGCTGGGGGGACTTTAAAGCTTTTGCAACACAAATGTTGAAGCTGGGGGGGCCTTAAAACTTTTGCAACACAAATGTTGAAGCTGGGGGGACTTTAAAGCTTATGCAACACAAATGTTGAAGCTGGGGGGGCCTTAAAACTTTTGCAACACTTAAATGTTGAAGCTGGGGGGGCCTTAAACCTTTTGCAACACTTAAATGTTGAAGCTGGGGGGCTTCAAAACTTTTGCAACGCTTAAATGTTTAAGTGGGGGGAACTTTAAAGCTTTTGCAACACAAATGTTGAAGCTGGGGGGGCCTTAAAACTTTTGCAACGCTTAAATGTTGAAGTTTAACAGCGAATAAACTGAGGGGGGGGAGCAAGTTTTCCTCCTGCAAAGCCTCTTGCAAGAGTTCTCTTTCTGCCCCTGACCCACGGAGCTCACCTGGGGTTGCTGGAGTTCCAGTACACGGCATGGCGCAGGCTGCAGACCCTCCGGATCCCCTCCAAGACCAGGCTCAGCCACACCAGCTCCCACTGCATGACTCGCCCCGGCCTCGCGCTACGCCTCACTGCGCTCGTGCGGGCCGAGGGAGGCGGAGGGGAGGCCGGCCACGCCCCCCGGAGCCCAGCTGGCAGCCAATCGGAAGGCGGGAGCAGCACTCCCCCCAAATTCGGCCTGCACTAACCCTTTCTCGCCATCCCCTGCAAAGGAGAAGCCACAGCCCGACCTGGAAACGGTTAAAATCCAGCCCCTCAAGACATAATAAACATCTCATTGTAGCCATCAGAGCTGCCCCCCCCCAGGGCAAAAATGAAGGAGGGGGGGCAACTCCTAGGTCCTGATTTGCCACTACACATCAACTCATTCAAAAATTACTTTGTCCATGCACAAAACACAGACAGATTTTCACCAAATTCACAACCAGATATCACAAATTGGAAATGTGAATCTGCCAAATTATAAGTTATAAATTATAAGTTTAAAAATGAATAAAGATTAAAAAAAAAAAATCCTTCTGTACGCCCAAGAGGGCACATGTGATCGGGATAAGTGCTGATCACTGTTGCCGGAAATGTGCTGGTCCTATGGCATCGTTTGGACATATGTTTTGGTCTTGCCCTATGATATCCTCCTTCTGGATCCAGTTAGTGTCTTTGGTGGCACGCCTTTGGCATTGCTCTTGGAGATTGCACCCAAACTTCCTTTTCACGATGCAGATTCGATTTCATCCACCCAGACCAGGTTGTGCAGCATTCTTACGGAAAACTGTATTGCTGGGACGGAAATGCATCTTGTTGCAATGGCTTTCACCGCAACCTCCGACTGTCCCTCAATGGAGAGCATTAATGTTACACCAAATGTTACTGGAGCGGCGTGAAGTGATGGACTTATCCACTAAAGCTGGACGTTTATACACTCAGTGCTGGTACCCTTTTAGCTTGACTTTTACACCTTATATTCAAAACCAACTTTGGGGTACTTAATGGACTTCTTTTTCTCCCCTTTTTTTTTGCTTTTTCTTTCTTGATTTGTTACCGCTGCTGCCAGGGTGGGTGGGAGGGTGGGAGGGGGGTTGGGGGGTTGGGTGGGTGGGGATTGGATTTGTTTAATATTTGAAAATTGTACGATGCAATGTTCCTTGCTATGTTTATGCTTTAATAAAAATGATTTAAACAAAAAAAAAAAAAAAAAAAAAAAAAATCTGCCAAATTAAACTGGGAACTGGAGTATTGGAGAAATTTAAAAAACAATTTAAAAACCCCAGAGATGTGTTTTAATTTTGTGCTGACAAAACAAAACTGCAGATCTGTACAAGACGCAGGCAAAATGTATTGTGACAAAATAATTAAATGCAAATCCTTTTACCAATCAAGGGACCCGACACGGTCCGTGTTTCGGACAAACCTTCGTCAGGGGTCCATGGCAAAAAAAGGGGATAACAAGAAAAGTCACAAAAAATTGTAGAGTAGCAGCAAAGTATCAGCGACGTCAAAAATCGCCACTGCAATGAGCCGTCGCAAAAAATTTTCCTTTGAAATACATTTCTGTTATTCAACAGTGCGCCTCTTCTTTTAATAAGGGCTAGATGGAATTTCTGATTTTTGAAATGATAACAATTATGCAAAATGATTTGTTATGTTTCCATATCCTGTCATTGAAATTTCACAATTAAAAAAAATAATAATAATTTTGTGCTGAGCACAATCAGTGGCCCAACCCCCACAATTAACATTGCCCTGGCCTTACCAGCTGATGACCACCTTCTGCCCCTCAGGTCCAGGGGCCAGAACTCGCCCAAGCTGCTGCAGCCCCCACCCCGTGCCTGCTCGGCTTTCACCAATGTCCAAATAGCCACGAAAGAACTGGTCTATTACCACGAAACGTTGGTTGAATACACTGTTTTGTGGTTTGTCTCACCCCCATTTTTTTTTTTTTTTTTTCTTACTCAACTGGTGAAAGTATTTTATGCCAATGATGTCCAGTTGGGTAGAGCTAGCTGCATAATGGTTCACCTGTGACCTGAGGCTTTTTCTGTCATCTCTGTAGGCGTCTGGTGGGAGAACATATTTTGCAGTTTGTTTAAGTGGAGAGGAATTGCATTGGGCAACATATTCCTATTAATAAAGTCAGACTAAAACACTTTTTCACTCTTTGTTGTCTGGACATTTTGCTTTTCCGTCATCTTGGTCCCAGTTTCTTTTCTGCTTTCATGTTAGTCTTCTGCTAATTCTCTTTCTAGCGTCTGCTGTCCATTTTCATTTATTCTCTCTTCTCTCTTGTTTCATTCCCTCACTACATCTAATATATTTATTCTTCCTTTTCAGTTACTTCCCTTTTTTTATCTTTTCCATTCTTTTTCACTCAGAGGGTGGTGGATACCTGGAATGCGCTTCCGGAGGTTGTGATAGGACAGAGTACACTGTGGGGTTTTAAAGGATTGGATAAATTCCTGAAGGATAGGGGGATTGAGGGATACAGATAGAGGTGGAGATAGGTTATAGAAAGAGTAATGGGGATTAAAGGGTTTAGACAAGGATCACCTTACAGGTCATGGACCTGGTGGGCCGCCGCGGGTGGGGACTGCTATGCGCGATGGACCTCTGGTCTGACACAGCAGAGGCAACTTCTTATGTTCTTATCCATCCAAATTTCAACCTTTCTCCTTTTTAATTTTCAGCTACCTATCAATTTTCCATCTACTAGCTCTCCCATCTTTAACAGCTTCCTATTTTCTTCCATCTAATCCCCATGACCACATTTCTACCTCTGTACTAGTGCTGCCTGATTCACAATTCGAATCGGTTCACCGATTCACTTTGGGTGAATTGATTCGAATTGGTTCAAAACAAAAAAAAAACACCCCAGCTTCCCGATTCGCCTGACCCTCCCCCCTCGCCCCCTAAAGCAGGAGCGGCAGATGCCGCACCTGCTTTAGAAGGCGAGGGGGGAGGGTCAGTCGGGAAGTGCTGCTGCTGGCTTCCCCCCTCCCGGCGTCCGGCTTACGGCTCCCACCCCCTCGGCCTTCCGCTCCCCCCGGCCTCCCCGCATTGTTTTACCTTCCAGCCAGAACAGCCTGCAAGCAAGATTGCGGTGTTAGCAATCTTAGTACTGCTTCAGAGCTGGTTCTTTCGTTGCGGTCCCACCCTCTTCTTTGAAGAATGCTGGTGTAGAAGGACCGAGGTTGAAACAGACACTACAGAATGACAGTCTCTGGTATCCAGAGCAGATATTGTGATGTCATAATGCCTCATTCCACCAGTGCCTAAGAGCCAATCACAATAGTGATGTCACAATAGCTTCATTATCCTTGGCTCCCATAAGAATCAGAGTATGAATGGCCACAACCACTGACCCGCAAGCTTTGCTCTGAAGAATGCTGGTGTAGAAGGACTGAGGTTGAAACAGACACTACAGAATGACAGTCTCTGGTATCCAGAGCAGATATTGTGATGTCATAATGCCTCATTCCACCAGTGCCTAAGAGCCAATCACATCAGTGATGTCACAATGGCTTCATTATCCTTGGCTCCCATAAGAATCAGAGTATGAATGGCCACAACCACTGACCCGCAAGCTTTGCTTTGAAGAATGCTGGTGTAGAAGGACCGAGGTTGAAACAGACACTACAGAATGACAGTCTCTGGTATCCAGAGTAGATATTGTGATGTCATAATGCCTCATTCCACCAGTGCCTAAGAGCCAATCACATCAGTGATGCCACAATGGCTTCATTATCCTTGGCTCCCATAAGAATCAGAGTATGAATGGCCACAACCACTGACCCGCAAGCTTTGCTTTGAAGAATGCTGGTGTAGAAGGACCGAGGTTGAAACAGACACTACAGAATGACAGTCTCTGGTATCCAGAGTAGATATTGTGATGTCATAATGCCTCATTCCACCAGTGCCTAAGAGCCAATCACATCAGTGATGTCACAATGGCTTCATTATCCTTGGCTCACATAAGAATCAGAGTATGAATGGCCACAACCACTGACCCTCAAGCTTTGCTTTGAAGAATGCTGGTGTAGAAGGACTGAGGTTGAAACAGACACTACAGAATGACAGTCTCTGGTATCCAGAGCAGATATTGTGATGTCATAATGCCTCATTCCACCAGTGCCTAAGAGCCAATCACATCAGTGATGTCACAATGGCTTCATTATCCTTGGCTCCCATAAGAATCAGAGTATGAATGGCCACAACCACTGACCCGCAAGCTTTGCTTTGAAGAATGCTGGTGTAGAAGGACCGAGGTTGAAACAGACACTACAGAATGACAGTCTCTGGTATCCAGAGCAGATATTGTGATGTCATAATGCCTCATTCCACCAGTGCCTAAGAGCCAATCACATCAGTGATGTCACAATGGCTTCATTATCCTTGGCTCCCATAAGAATCAGAGTATGAATGGCCACAACCACTGACCCGCAAGCTTTGCTTTGAAGAATGCTGGTGTAGAAGGACCGAGGTTGAAACAGACACTACAGAATGACAGTCTCTGGTATCCAGAGCAGATATTGTGATGTCATAATGCCTCATTCCACCAGTGCCTAAGAGCCAATCACATCAGTGATGTCACAATGGCTTCATTATCCTTGGCTCCCATAAGAATCAGAGTATGAATGGCCACAACCACTGACCCGCAAGCTTTGCTTTGAAGAATGCTGGTGTAGAAGGACCGAGGTTGAAATAGACACTAGAAAATGACATGGGATTATTTCCCGCGGGGACGGGAACGGTGATGAATTTTGTCACCGTGTCATTCTCTATAGAGACGTTTAAATGCCTATGTGGTGTAAATGCACACGTGTCAAATCTCAGTTAAAGTGTGTTACAATTTTTAACACACGTTAAATATTTAACATGTTAATCACGCCATTAACATGTTAAATATGCAGCCCTAGCAAATAAGTAAGATAAATTGATAATTGGGGCATAAAAGGCATTAATATGCAATGAAAGCATTCAAACTTTTATCAGAGCACTTAAACATATTTCAGGGAATTTGTGTATTTTTACATAATTCTGAGAAATTTCCTAGGTAAATAACATATTATACAAAATTTAAAGCTAGTCGTTGCTTTTCCACATAAAATTGTACCATTTTGTCACTAGTGCTTTTTAAAAATTACGACAACTCCAATACTGGCACCCCCCCTATTCCCTATAAACTTCGATTACAGCTGGAGAGGGGGGAGGGTGGGATTTCCCAGGGTAATTTCAGCCCAGGCAGGAATAAATACAGACGACATGTCCCTATTTTAAGGTGTCACGTGTTAATTTAGGGAGTGAGGTAAGGCAAGGCCCCTGTATAACAATCATCTCTACTTACTACAGGGATAAAGAGGAGGTTATAAAGGGAACACAGCCCCCCCTTTCTCTTAGGAAAAAGGAATGTTTTCTTTCCATCTGTCCAACAACATGAAAAGTGCCAGACAGGATTAGCACCGGGTCTAACAGCGAGGCCTAGTTTCCAGCCAGCCATAATCAGCATTTTCTTTCTGCAGCTGCTGGCTAACACGGGTGTTTTAATATCACGCACTGTAGATGTTTATCTTACTTCAGGCTCTATGATGCATAGCTGGGCTTTGAAACAGAAGGAAGCCCCAGCTGCTATAAAGAGTAAAAGGGGTGGGTCTTGATATACCACCTTTTCTGTGTGGTTACAATCACAGCGGCTCTACTAAGGATTCATAATTAGATCCCCTAAATATGCGTAATCTCGAGTGTGTGTGTCACCTAGGCAGTTGCCTAGTGCATGCCATGAGTGGTACGTACCCAGTACATAAATTAAATGTATTTGTGGTTGGGACTAGGCCTGGAGTTGGTGCACATCAGAAGGCCGAGTGGACGATGCAGAAAGGCTTGCAATAGAGCCACTCACAGATGTTGATCGTATGTAGGGTTGCCAGATTTTCCAATTGGAAAATCCAGACCCCATAGACCCGCCCTGTAATGCCTTAATTCCCCCCCCTTCCCCCCTGCTCTTGTTAGGCAGAGAGGAAGTCCGTGCATGTGCATAGTAAGAGGTGATAGGCTCAGGAGTAATCTAAGGAAATACTTTTTTACAGAAAAGGTGGTAGATGCGTGGAACAGTCTCCCGGTAGAGGTGGTGGAGACAGAGACTGCGTGCGAATTCAAGAAGGTGTGGGATCTCTTAGAGCGAGGAAGAGATTATGGTTACTGTGGATGGGCCAACTAGATGGGCCATTTGGCCTTTATCTGCCATCATGTTTCTATAACCATAAAGCTCTATGACATCACAGTGCAGGTGTAAAGAGCCTTAGCCAATAGGAAGAGGAGATGCAAATGTTAAGAACCTAGCCAATACGTAGAGGAGGAGATAGTGGCTGCTCTGGATGGGTCATTTGGCCTTTATCTGCCATCATGTTTCTATAACCATAAACCTCTATGACATCACAATGCAGGTGTAAAGAGTCTTAGCCAATAGGAAGAGGAGATGCAAATGTTAAGAACCTAGCCAATAGGGAGAGGAGGAGATAGTGGCTGCTCTGGATGGGTCATTTGGCCTTTATCTGCTCTTTGACCTCACAATGCAGGTGTAAAGAGCCTTAGCCTATAGGAAGAGGAGATGCAAATGTTAAGAGCCTTAGCCAATAGGGAGAGGAAGGGATAATAGTTACTGCGGATGGGCAGATTAGATGGGCCATTTGGCCTTTATCTGCCATCATGTTTCCATGTAAAGCCCAGGCACAGGACCCCCCCACCCCCCCCCCCCCGTTTTGCATGCCCCGCCCCGTTCTTCCTTCAGCCCTGCCCCCACAAAGCCTCCTCTCTTCTTTCTGACAAGCTCCAGCTGCATCTGGATGCGCGGATGTGTGTGACATCATCCATGCTCAGAGGCCCTCCAGATGCGGCTGGAGCTCGTCGGGGCTTTCCAAAACCCAGACAAATGCCGGGTTTTGGAAAGTCCGTCCGGGAGCCCGGACAGTCCTCTAAATAGAGGACAAGTCCAGATTTTCCTGAATGCCTGGTAACCCTAACCAAGGTACGCCTATTAACCTGATTTTAAGCTCAAACTCCCAATCCAGAGGGTGGATGTGTCTTACAAACCAATTCCAGTTCATCAGGTCCTTGTTGGATTTTTTAACACTAATCCAAGCCCCTGTGTGTCAGGCCCTGTCTTAAGAAATCCCAAGATGTACCACTGGGAGTCATTAAACAGCTGGCAGCTTTGCTCACTGTCGAGATTCCTCCGCCGAGGAGACAGCAATCTCAATGTTATTGCTGGAAAAAGGGTGGTACCAGGATGTGCATCCCAGAAGTGGCCCCATGCCCAATTCTAACCTCTTGGAGCATTAAAGCTTGCTAAAATTATGTTGGGACAAAACTGCCATAGAACTAAGGTGCTCTAGATGTTAATATAAGAGAATGAACTTTTAATTACAGTATATTCTCCCATATAAACAGAGAAAGGTTTCCTATAAATTACATCCCAAATCAGGTCAACTTTCCCTGATGTCCTCTCTTCCTTCCCCCTGGTACCCAGCATTTTTCTTCTTCCCTACCTCTTAACTCCCCCCCAGAGTATCCAGCATTTCTCTCCTCCTCCTCCTCCTCCCTACCCCCACCCTCCAGCATCTTTCACCCTCCTCCCCATGAGGTTTTTCCTTTCTTATATCCATCGCCCAGGTCAGCGATACTTTGATCTACATAACACCAGAAGCGTTCCGGTCAGCCAGCACAGAACCTGAAGCGCGTGAGCATGCCAGCTCCCGCCCCTTCCAAAACAGGACGTTTCAGAGGATGGAAGCCAGAAACATTACTTAAGGTTGAGAAGAACTTAAAGCAGATCACAGAAAACCAGAAAAAAAAAATGCAATAGATCAAATGAACAAACTAAAGAATAACAAATCACCAAGACCAAATGGCAGACACCCCAGAATAATAAAAGAACTCAAGAGTTAAATTCCAGACTAGCAATCTGTAACTTCTCTTTCAAATCAATTGCAGTATTTCAGGAATAGGACTGCATGGGTGATCCATTAAACTAGAGACCGATAAGCTTGACATTCATGCCAAGCAAAATAGTCTGAAGAACAAAATAATTTACCATTTGGATAGACAGAGGAGAAAGTCTTGCCTTACCAATTTGTTAGATTTTTTTTTTTAAACATATATATATATTTTTTTTAATAGACATACGGACAACGGTGAGTCAATGGATAGAGCTCCTCTGGATTTTCAGAAAACATCTGCAAAGAAGCTCATAGGAGACTTGTCAGAAAATAAAAGTTATGCTACAGGAGGAAATTTTTTATTTGTGTATTAATATATAAGCACATAAGCATGGCCTTTGCCGAGTCAGACCATAGGTCCATCATGCCCAGCAGTCCGCTCCCGCGGCGGCCCCCCAGGTCAATGACCTGTAGTGAACTATTACTCAAGAGCATTTTGTCTTGTATAGTAACCCTCTAATTGTACCCCTGGATTCCCTTACCCTTCAGGAATTCGTCCAATCCCTCTTTGAACCCCAAAACTGTACTCTGCTCAACCACCCCCTCTGGAAGCGCATTCCAGGTGTCCACCACCCTCTGGATGAAGAAGAACTTCCTAGCATTTGTTCTAAACCTATCTCCCTTCAATTTTTTTGAGTGTCCTCTAGTTCTTGTTGCCCCCGCCAGTCTGAAGAATCTGTCTCTCTCTACCTTCACTATACCCTTCATGATCTTATAAGTTTCTATCATATCCCCTCTAAGTCTCCTCTTTTCCAGGGAAAAGAGCCCCAACTTCTCCAGCCTCTCAGCATACGAGAGGTTTTCCATGCCCTTTATCATTTTTGTCGCTCTTCTCTGGACCCTCTCGAGTATCGCCATATCTTTCTTTAGGTACGGCGACCAGTACTGGACGCAGTACTCCAGATGCGGTCGCACCATTGCCCTGTACAGCGGGAGGATAACTTCCTTGGTTCTGGTAGTGATACCTTTTTTGATAATGCCCAACATTCTTTTTTGAGGCCGCTGCGCATTGTGCTGCCGGTTTCATTGTTTTATCCACCAAAACCCCCAAGTCCTTTTCTAGGTTGCCTTTTCCCAATGTCATCCCCCCCATCATGTAGTTGTACATCAGGTTCCCTTTCCCTATGTGCATAACTTTACATTTCTCCACATTAAAACTCATCTGCCATTTATCTGCCCACTCACTCAGTTTGTCCAGATCCCTTTGGAGTTTTTTACATTCCTCTACAGATCTAACCTTACCGGAGAGTTTTGTGTCATCCGCAAATTTTATAACTTCACACTTTGTCCCTGTTTCCAAGTCATTAATAAATATATTGAATAGCAGCGGTCCCAGCACTGACCCTTGTGGGACGCCACTTGTGACCCCTTTCCAGTCAGAATAGTGTCCCTTTACTCCTACCCTCTGTTTCCTGTTTGCCAACCAGTTTTTGATCCATCTGTGTATGTCCCCTTCCACCCCGTGGTTCCACAGTTTCCTTAGAAGGCGCTCATGAGGTACCTTGTCGAAGGCTTTCTGGAAGTCTAGGTATACTATATCTATGGGGTCACCTTTGTCCAAATGTCCGCTTATCCCCTCGAAGAAGTGCAGTAGGTTTGTTTGGCAGGATCTTCCAGTACAGAAACCATGCTGGCTTGTTCTCATCAGCTTATTTTTTTCTATGTGCTCACTGATACTGTCCTTGATCAATGATTCGGCCATCTTCCCCGGAACTGAGGTCAAGCTGACCGGTCTATAATTCCCCGGGTCGCCTCTGGTTCCTTTCTTGAAGATAGGTGTAACATTTGCTATCCTCCAGTCTTCCGGTATTATCCCTGTTTTCAGGGATAGGTTACAAATCTGTTGCAGTAACTCCGCTATTTCGTTTCTAAGTTCTCTTAGTATTCTTGGGTGAATTCCGTCCGGGCCTGGCGATTTGTCAGTTTTTAGCCTATCTTCGAGGCTTACCTCCATGCACGATCATTTTTCCTCTTGGTCCCCCTTGAAGAATTTTTCCGGTTCCGGAACATTGGATGTGTCCTCTTTTGTGAAGACCGACGAGAAGAACGTGTTTAGTCTGTCCGCCACTTCCTTTTCCTCCTTTACCACTCCTTTCCTATCCCCCTCATCCAGGGGTCCCCCTCGCCGGCTGTTTCCCTTTCACATATCGAAAGAAAGGTTTAAAGTTCCGTGCCTCCTTTGCAAGTTTCTCTTCATATTCTCTCTTTGCTGTTCTGACTACGCGGTGGCATTCTTTTTGGTGCTTCCTGTGCTTTTTCCAATTTTCCTCCGTTTTATCCTTTTTCCATGTCCTGAAGGATTTTTTCTTATCTCCTACCACCTTCTTAACTTCTTTTGTTAACCATGCTTTTGTTAACTAGCTAAAAAACAGGAAACTACGCTGGGTGTCCAGTTATGGCATGAATTTCATTTCAAGTTTCAAGTTGAATACAATTTTGATTAAAACGCATTATCGTATCGTCAATGTGATGCACAAAATTTAAAATAAGGTACGACAAACATAGCATAACATACAAGAAAAAGATTCCCCCTACCGTTGTTGTCTCTCTCCCTCCATGCTGTGCCGTGCGTTGCCTTCTGGCCTGCCACCCAGTGTTATCTTCGGGCCGGTCCACTGTGAGATCAATGCAGCGTCTTCGGGCCGGCTCCCTGAGTGCAGCGTTGCACAAAGTGCAGCGCGCGTCCCGCCCCCTCAGACAGAAGGCTTCAAGGTCAGGCACAGGACACGCGTAGGAGCCTTTTCCCACGGCTTTGTGCACTGCGGCACTCAAGAGAGCCGGCCCAAAAACGCCGTGTTGATCGCACTGTGGACTGGAGTCTGAAGAACACCGTCTTTTGCCCGATGGACGTGCCAGCCCTGTGGACTGGCAGAAAATTTCTACGGGCCAACACCGGTCCACGGACCGGCGGTTGAAGAACACTGGCATAGACCATCCACCCTACTCACCAGATCTTGCTCCATCTGACTATTTTCTGTTTCCAAACCTTAAAAAGAGTTTGAAAGGTCAACAATTTTCGAGTGATTCAGAGGCGATTGAAGTGGCGGAGTAGTTCCATGACATCAGAGTATTCTGGGGAGGTTACAGAAACTTCAGACATGATGCGCCAAGTGCGGAATAACTTGTAAGTTTCATGGCTCCACATCATTCCATTCTTGGTAGGGCTGAGAACTTTTCAGCACCCCTTCATACTGTTTTGGGGTTTTTGCATGATCTGGAAAAGGGAGCAATGAATGAAGAAATCAAATTTGCTGATGACAAAAAATGATTCTAAAGTAGTTGAATCATGAGCTGATTGTGAGAAGCTGCAGGAGGACCTTCGAAGAGCGAGAGTCAAAACTGGCAGCTGAAACGTAATGTGGATAAAATGCAAAGCGCAAACAGCACATACGGGGGGGGAGGGGGGAGGAATAATCCAAATTGCAGGATCAAATCCTAAAATCACCGTGCAACAGCGGTTCGAAAAGCAAAGAAAATGTTTAGGGAGTTACTTGGAAAGAAATCAGATGATGCCATCCGTATTAAGGATGTGGATTCATTAAAAGGCGGAGAGTAGAAGCTGATCTGGGGGAGGTGGGGGAGAGGGCAAACTGCTGAAAGGCAAATTCTAAGCAGATGCATTTTGTGCAGAGGAGAAAAGTTAGGAAAAAGATATTATGGACATTGATTTCCCGGCTTCCAGCGGGGGAGCACCGAGAAAAGAAACCGCGCCTTGCTGCGTCGTCTAGTGCGGGCGTCTAGTGCGGACGTCTACGTGGGGACGTCTAGTGCGGACGTCTACGTGGGGACGTCTAGTGGGGACGTCTAGTGCGGACGTCTACGTGGGGACGTCTAGTGCGGACGTCTAGTGGGGACGTCTAGTGCGGACGTCTAGTGGGGACGTCTAGTGCGGACGTCTAGTGCGGACGTCTAGTGGGGACGTCTAGTGCGGACGTCTAGTGGGGACGTCTAGTGGGGACGTCTAGTGCGGACGTCTAGTGTGGACGTCCAGTGCGGACGTCTAGTGGGGACGTCTAGTGTGGACGTCCAGTGCGGACGTCTAGTGCGGACGTCTACGTGGGGACGTCTAGTGGGGACGTCTAGTGCGGACGTCTAGTGGGGACGTCTAGTGCGGACGTCTAGTGCGGACGTCTAGTGCGGACGTCTAGTGGGGACGTCTAGTGGGGACGTCTAGTGCGGACGTCTAGTGGGGACGTCTAGTGTGGACGTCCAGTGCGGACGTCTAGTGCGGACGTCTACGTGGGGACGTCTAGTGGGGACGTCTAGTGCGGACGTCTAGTGGGGACGTCTAGTGCGGATGTCTAGTGGGGACGTCTAGTGCGGACGTCTACGTGGGGACGTCTAGTGCGGACGTCTACGTGCGGACGTCTACGCGTGCGCGTCCTCGTGCGCGCGTCTTACATTCAGCACCAAGTGGCAGAAACCTAAACCCCAAACTCAGATAAATGCATTCCCAGGCCTTGTTCTCCCCTCCTCCAGGTCAGATTGCTGTTGAAAGCTGAGGCAACAGGAAATACGTCAGCCTCGGGGAGGATCGGAACTCAAGCTGGCGGAGGATGCACAAGGTTCTCACGGAGAAATTCACAACCACTCCCTGCAGCTCATAACCCAAATTCCACTCAGCCTGAGAAGGGTTCCGGCACGCAAACTGTTCAACAGCAGCCGAATCAGACAGCGTGCAGGGTCAGGGGGCTTTGTTACCCGGTCGCATGACTGCTGAAGGCAGCCAAAGCCAGAAAATGAAGAAAAGGCGAGGGAAAACCTCACTCCTCCCTTGCAATAGGGACACCCTCCTTCTCCCCCCCTCTACAGCTCTAACTATGTACCTCACTCCTGCTGGCCCTAGTGCCCTCCATCACACACAGATCTACTAATATACCCCGTTCCTTCCTCGCAGTGCCTTCTGGTACTCACAAACACCCCCCCCCTCCAGTTCTGCCAACCTTCTGTTACCCCAGTACTGAGAACTCCTCACTCTCTCCCCCCCCACACACACACAACACAGCTCTGCCAATGCACCTCATTCCTGCCTTGCATGTTCCATATTAAGCTTCAAATCGCACCAAGACCTCAAGGCCTGTGACAGCACTGACTGCTAATGATTCTAAGCGAAGCTAGTTCCTACTTGCAAAAAGGTTAAGTGCCTTATCTTTGGGTGCTTCTAGCACTGCCTAAGCAAGAGAAGCTTGCAGACACAGCCCAGCGCCAGCCAAGCATCCTTACATAAAACCAAAGCGCCACCCACTGGGCAAAGGCCTCCATTGCCAGGCAAAGTCCCGGTGCTATTTCAAGAGTTAATACAAACAGAGTGAGGTTCTTGTCTGTAATGGGGATTCTCCAAAGACAGCAGGATGTCAGCCATAAACTAGTAATATCTCCCAATGATGTCAGAGACAGATTAGCTTTTCTAGAGCTCAGAAAAGCCTAAAAGGCCTTTCTGAACATGTGCGGGCCACCTGTTTCTTCTCCGGCACTAAGCAGGTTCATCCCTAAAGAGGAGGTAGGAGGGTTTGAGTGGTTAACTTATTCTGCTGTCAACTGAGCTCCCCTAGTCCAGGTAAGTAACTCACTTTCTGCATGAGTCAGACACACACTGGTGACTCCTAAACAGAAGACTTGAAAGACTTACAGGGATCTCAAAGTCCCTCCTCGAGGGCTGCAATCCAGTCGGGTTTTCAGGATTTCCCCAATAAATATGCATGAGATCTATGTGCATGCACTGCTTTCAATGCATATTCATTGGAGAAATCCTGAAAACCCGACTGGATTGCGGCCCTCAAGGAGGGACTTTGAGATCCCTGAGCTAGGGTTACCCTATGGCTCCAGAAAAAGGAGGATGGATGGAGACACATGGGTTTTATTGTCACTGAAAGCAATGGAAGTAAGGAGGACAGATCAAGACGTCTGGATTTTACTACCAACCCCCCCCCCCCCCCCACCACCACCACCACTACCACATATTGGCTCTTGGAAGTCCTAATCACCAAGACATCCAAGTGCTGATTTTTGAAACCGTCTTTTTGGACGTCTTGCAAGGCGTCCTACTCCCTGTGAGTCCAGAAAGGGGGAGGAGCTTGCTGAAGGCATGTTCTGGGCAGACTTAGACTGGGATGTCCTGCGGTAATAATTGAACCTTTCCCAGGGTGTCCTGGACAGAACTTAGACATTCTGAGCTAGACCTGTTTTAAAAGTGTTTAAGTGCCAAAAAGGTTCACAAACTGACCCCCGCCCACTGGTCACTGACTCCTTCCCACCCCACAACGATATGAATGAAAGAGTACATACTTGTCTTTAGAACAGCAGCACCTGATATGGGAAAGCATAGTATATCACACAGATGTCTTAAGTAGCCCAGTGGGGGTGGGGGGGGCTAGTGAGTCATAGAGAAGAGGACCCAGGCTCACGAGCCACTCTAACCAACTACATTTATACTGGAAAGAGTGAGGACACCAAACCCTCCTTTACTAGCCATAAGGGCTATAGGGGTGTAGACAGGTAGGTATAGTAGGTTTGGAGGGCTCAGCATAAATTATAAGGGGTATTTGGTAAAATGTACTCCTGGCACTCTATGTGAAGTTCACAGCAGTGCCCTCTAAAGTGCCCCATGGCCAGTCCATCACAAGGCTGGCTCCTCCCATGTCCAAATGGTCTAAATTTAGATGGTTCTGAACTAGGATGTTTTTGTGGTCGAAAAAAGCCCCAAAAAAGTTAAAACGTCCTAAGGTTGGACATCCTGTTGGCCAAGACATCTAAATAGGCAATTAAAATTTTTTTTGGGGGGGGATGTCTAGCAGTTTTATATTGCATTACATTAGTTTCTTTTATTCTGCCAATACCTTGCGGTTGTAGGCGGATTACAAAAGGAAGAGATTCTGGTCATTTCCAGAAGATTACAGGGAAGCTATTGGTTGGAACATTTGGAGTCTGGCAATGGAGTGAGGATAATTGGTTGTATCAGGAGTTTGGCTTGACATATTTCTTGAACAACCTGGTTTTTATTTCCCTCCTGAAGGTTCTGTAGTTCGGTGCTGAAATCAATAGATTGGAGATGTGGCTGTCTAGTTTTGCTGCTTGCGTGGCGAGTAGTCTGTCGTGTATTTTTTTACGCTGAATGCCTTTGATTGGGGGGTGGGTGAAGGGTGTCTGAGTTCCACTTGGTCTGGAAGAGCTGTTCCTTGTTAGGCGAGTGTTCAGGTAGGATGGTCCATTGCCAGGTTGGGTTTTGAAGAGCATGCAGTAGAATTTAAAAAGTATTCGTGCTTGTACAGGTAGCCAGCGTGTGGCGGTGAATGTGGTCGAACTTCTTCAGTGAGTAGATCAGTCTGAGGGCTGTGTTTTGCACGGTTTAAAGTTATTTTGCTGGTTTCGAAACTGGCCGTTAGTTCATTCCCAACTTTGGACATCTTGCGGGAAATGTCAGGCTTCGATGTCCTATCGAAAATGCCCTTCCTTGCCTTTTTGGGTTATACATCCTCAATCACATGGACAGACTCTTGCAATTTTTTGCTTTTCTTTTTTTTAGAACTGAGATGGATGACAGGAGCCAGTCTCTTTGGAGAAACTGCGCCACGCTTACAGAAAGATGCCGGCACTGTTGGTATGAGGGTTTTTTTTTTTCTCTCCATTGTATATGTCCGAACTGATTTATTTCTGATTTGACAAATGCTGCTATAATACTAATTACTAGACTAAAAAGTTATTTGCTTTGACATATACAATGTAATATTTTTGGGTTTTTTTTTAATATTTGGGGGGGGGGGGGGAGGTTTCCTCCATCACATCGGACACTCCCAGTGAAGAGAAGTTAGCAGCCTTTTACTTCAATACACTTGTAAGTGCATGGAGCTTTACAAACAGTGTAAGCAGTTAAAAATTAAGCCCCTCCAGGTAGGGAATTGGGGGATAATTTCTTGTTAAAAACCCTGAACCGAACTGCGGGTTTGGTACATAGTGCTGAGTTACGTGAATGTCACTTTCGAACTGTCCTGCGGGCCTATGCTTCCCAGAGTCAGGCTTACCATATGGGTTGCATAGATACTCAGTTATGCGTCCGCTGTACGGTGGAGGTCAATTCTTATTTTCATGGTATTTGGAGTTGTGAGGGGATTCAGACCTTCTGGACGGAAGTGGCCTCCTTTTTACAGGGCTTGTTGCAGACCCCTGTGCCAGTATCCGTGCAGTCTATGCTGTTTGCCCATTTCTCATTCTTGTATATGTACAATTCTTATGAAAAATTATTTCTTAGTAAATGTTTTATTTTGGGGAAGAAATGTATCTTGTGTTGCTGGCTGTCATCTGAACCACCTTCATTCTGGTACTGGAGGAATCGCCTTCATGAACTTATGGGATGGGAGGCCCGTTTGGCTAGTCCTTCTCGACGCCGGAGCAGAGATTTTGTTCACACTTGGACTCCATATTTGAACATTTTGACTCCTGAGAGTCGTAGTCGGGTCTTGAATAGACTCCACCTCTGAACCTGTGATTTGCGGTGTCTATGCTGTTCCCTGCTTACGAGTTTATATGTATCTGTGGGGGGAGGGGGAGGGGTGGGTGGGGGGTAGGGGTTTCTTTGTTGGGGGGGGGGGGTATGGTGGGTCCGGGGAGGACATAAGAGTCCAGTCCTCTGCGGGTGTTTGATGAAAATGTATCCCATGGTTGTTATTGCCGTTGTATTTACTGTTGCTTAATAAAATAGATTTGAACTAAAAATTAAGCCCCTCCTTTGCAAAGCCACGCTAGTGTTTTTAATAATAATAACTTTATTCTTATAAACCGTCACACCACATAGTTCTAGGCGGTTCACATCAAAGCAATCAGTGGAAAAAAATACAATTAACATGGAAGTGCATTCAAGAAAAGTCACCGGCCACAGCGGTAACGGCTTGGACGCTCAGAGGAATTCCATGAGCGTCTTATTTAATAATCATTTATTTCATAATTTATATTCCACATATCCTAACAATTCTGTGCGGACATACTCAAGCATTTTTCCTCAACTGTCCCGGCGGGCTCCCGGTCTATCTAATGTACCTGGGGCAAGGGGGATTAAGGGCTCCTTTTACGAAGGCTGCGCCAGCGGTTTTTTTAGCGCGCGCCAGCCGAAAAGCTACCGCCTGCTCAAGAGGAGGCGGTGGCGGCCAGCGCGCGCTATTCTGCGCGTTAAGGCCCTCGCGCGCCTTCGTAAAAGGAGCCCCAAAGTGACTTGCCCGGGGTCACAAGGAGCAGGGCGGGATTCAAACCCACAACCTCAGGGTGCCGAGGCTGTAGCTCTAACCACTGCACCGCAACACTCGTCGGAGGTGTTACTGTGGCGACCGGCGTTAAAAACGCTAGCGTGGCTTTTTTTTAAAGGAGGGTGTAAGTCTTGTTATACTGTTTGTTAAACTCCATTCACTTAACACGCTCCCTTCCTTATCTTAGGAGAGCAGGTTAATGATTTAATCTAATGAGGTTAAAATGATATTAGAACCTAGGTCTAGAGAGTTGCACGGGGACAGAATCCCACCCGTCCCCGCCAGGATCCTCTCCGTCCCCGCCAGGATCCTCTCCGTCCCCGTCAGGATCCTCTCCGTCCCCGCCAGGATCCTCTCTGTCCCCACCCGTCCCCGTCAGGATCCTCTCCGTCCCCACCCGTCCCCGCCAGGATCCTCTCCGTCCCCGTCAGGATCCTCTCTGTCCCCGTCAGGATCCTCTCCGTCCCCGCCCGTCCCCACCAGGATCCTCTCTGTCCCCACCCGTCCCCGCCCGGATCCTCTCCGTCCCCGTCAGGATCCTCTCTGTCCCCGCCCGTCCCCGCCAGGATCCTCTCTGTCCCCACCCGTCCCCGTCAGGATCCTCTCCGTCCCCACCCATCCCTGCAAGGAATTACCTCCATCCCCGCCTGTCCCCATAAAGCACAGTTACTTACCGTAACAGGTGTTATCCAGGGACAGCAGGCAGATATTCTTTACGCATGGGTGACGTCACCGACGGAGCCCTCGGTACGGACCTTTTTAACTAGAAAGTTCTAGTTGGCCGCACCGCGCGTGCGCGAGTGCCTTCCCGCCCGACGGAGGAGTGCGTGGTCCCCAGTTAGGATAAGCCAGCTAAGAAGCCAACCCGGGGAGGTGGGTGGGACGTAAGAATATATGCCTGCTGTCCCTGGATAACACCTGTTACGGTAAGTAACTGTGCTTTATCCCAGGACAAGCAGGCAGCATATTCTTTACGCATGGGTGACCTCCAAGCTAACAAAGAGGGAGGAGGGATGGTTGGCCATCAGGAAAATAAATTCTGAAGTACAGATTGGCCGAAGTGCCCATCCCGTCTGGAGAAAGCATCCAGACAGTAGTGAGTAGTGAACGTGTGAACTGAGGACCAGGTGGCCGCCTTGCAGATTTCCTCAATGGGTGTGGAACGGAGGAAAGCCACAGAAGCGGCCATAGCTCTCACCCTGTGGGCCGTGACAGCACCGTCCAGTGACAGACCGGCCCGAGCATAACAGAACGCGATGCAAGCTGCAAGCCAGTTGGATAGCGTCCGTTTAGAGACCGGTCGACCCAGACGATTAGGATCGAAGGTCAGGAAGAGCTGAGGGGACAAGCGGTGAGCCCTTGTACGATCAAGATAGTAAGCCAGGGCACGCTTGCAATCAAGACTGTGCAATGCCTGTTCCCCGGGATGTGAATGAGGTTTCGGGAAAAAAACAGGCAACACAATAGACTGGTTGAGGTGAAAAGCCGAAACAACCTTGGGAAGGAACTTAGGATGGGTACGCAGAACCACCTTGTCATGGTGAAAAACAGTGAACGGTGGATCGGCGACCAGTGCATGTAGCTCACTAACCCTCCTGGCAGAGGTGATGGCAATGAGGAAAAGCACCTTCCATGTCAGAAGTTTGAGCGAAGTTGTGGCAAGAGGCTCAAAAGGAGGTTTCATGAGGGCTGATAAAACCACATTCAGGTCCCAGACGACCGGAGGCGGCTTCAGAGGTGGTTTGACATTGAAGAGGCCCCTCATAAATCGGGAAACCAGAGGGTGAGCCGTGAGAGGTTTTCCTAGGATAGGCTCATGAAACGCCGTGATGGCACTGAGATGGACTCTGATTGAGGTAGACTTGAGGCCTGCGTTGGACAGGGAGAGCAAGTAGTCCAGCACAGTTTCCACCGCTAAAGAGGTGGGGTTGTGATGATGACGGAGGCACCAAGAGGAGAACCTGGTCCACTTCTGATGGTAACATTGGAGGGTGGCCGGTTTCCTGGAGGCGTCCAAAATGAGACGGACAGGCTGAGACAGATTTCCTGGAGAGGTCAGCCCGAGAGAAACCAAGCTGTCAGGTGGAGCGAAGACAGATTGGGATGTAGCAGAGACTGGCGTTGTTGTGTAAGTAGAGTGGGAAACACAGGAAGAAGAATGGGCTCCCTGACGCTGAGCTGAAGCAGGAGAGGAAACCAGTGTTGGCGAGGCCACCGAGGAGCGATGAGGATCATGGTGGCCCTGTCCCTGCGGAGTTTGGATAAAGTCCGCAACATCAGAGGTAGTGGAGGAAAGGCATAGAGGAACCGATCCGTCCAGTCGAGCAGAAATGCATCCGGGGCCAGACGGTGAGGAGAGAAGAGTCTGGAGCAGAACTGGGGCAGCTGATGGTTGTGAGGAGCTGCAAATAGGTCCACCTGTGGAGTGCCCCAGCGAGCAAAGATGGAGAGGAGCGTGGGGGGATCCAAAGTCCATTCGTGAGGTTGAAGGATGCGGCTGAGATTGTCGGCCAGGGAGTTCTGTTCGCCCCGGATATAGACAGCCTTGAGGAAGAGACTGCGGGCCGTGGCCCAGGTCCAAATGCGGAGAGCCTCCTGACAAAGGAGGCGAGATCCGGTGCCGCCAGTGGCGTACCTAGGGGGGGGCGGGCCGCCCCGGGTACCAGCCCTAAGGGGGTGTTCCCGGCCTTGCCGTTCAGTCCCCCGCCACCCCCGAAGGACCGCTCGCCCCACTGACCTTCCTGCACCACCTGTGAAGCAGCCCGCAGCAGGATCGCGAAGTCAGCGTCAGCATCCCTGCGCTGCTTCCTGCGCCGCGATCCCGCCCCTCCTCTGCCTGCCTGTCACCCCCTCCCCCTTGAAAGCCTGCTTACCTGCCCGCCCGCCCCACCCTGAAGGCCTGATGCCCCGACCCACCCCGAAGGACCGTTCGCCCCCCTGGCCTCCCCGCACCACCTATGAACAGCCGCAGCAGGATCGCGAAGTCAGCGTCAGCATCCCTGCGCTGCTTCCTGCGCCGCGATCCCGCCCCTCCTCTGACGTCAGAGGAGAGGCGGGACCGTGGCGCAGGAAGCAGCGCAGGGATCGCTGACGCTGACTTCGCGATCCTGCTGCGGCTGTTCATAGGTGGTGCGGGGAGGCCAGGGGGGCGAACGGTCCTTCGGGGTGGGTCGGGGCATCAGGCCTTCAGGGTGGGGCGGGCGGGCAGGCAAGCAGGCTTTCAAGGGGGAGGGGGTGACAGGCAGGCAGGCAGGCATCCTTCAAGGGGGGACAGGCCTTCGGGGGGGGGGTGCAGACCTTCAAAAAAAAAAAAAAATTTTTTACATGGGGGGGGGGTGCAGACCTTCAAAAAAAAAAAAAAATTTTTTTACATGGGGGGGGGGTGTCAAAAAATGATGCGCCCCGGGTGCCACATACCCTAGGTACGCCACTGGGTGCCGCCTTGCTTGTTTATGTAGTACATGGCAACTTGATTGTCTGTGCACAGGAGAAGAACCTGAGGGCAGAGAAGGTGCTGGAAGGCCTTGAGAGCGTAGAACATGGCTCTCAGTTCTAGGAAATTGATGTGATGTAGACGCTCCTGCGGGGTCCAAAGACCTTGGGTGCGTAGATCTCCCAGGTGAGCTCCCCATGCATAAGGGGAGGCATCCGTGGTGATGATCATGGAATGAGGGGGCAGATGAAAAAGAAGGCCCCTGGAAAGATTTGAGGAGTTCAACCACCATTGTAGAGATCTCTGAAGAGACGATGTCACAGAGATGGGATGAGAAAGAAGGTTCGAGGTCTGTGACCACTGGTTGGCCAGAGTCCATTGAGGTGTCCTGAGGTGGAGTCGTGCCAGGGGAAGCACATGCACCGTCGAGGCCATGTGGCCCAGGAGGACCATCATCTGTCTGGCAGAAATGGAGTGATGAAGGAGCACCTGACGACAAAGGTGGAGCAGAGTCCGTTGACGGTCGGAGGGGAGAAACGCCCTCATTAGTGTGGTGTCGAGAACTGCTCCAATGAACTGAAGGCGCTGTGTGGGCAGCAGATGCGACTTGGGGTAGTTGATCTCGAACCCCAGAAGGTGGAGGAGAGAGATGGTATGATGAGTGGCTTGTAGCACAAGTGGAGACGTAGGTGCTTTCACTAACCAATCGTCCAAGTAGGGGAAGACCTGGAGGTTGTGAGACCTGAGAAAGGCCGCCACCACAATGAGGCATTTGGTGAACACCCTGGGTGATGAAGCGAGGCCAAAAGGTAGCACTTTGTACTGATAATGGCGGTGGTGTACCTGGAATCGCAGGTAACGACGTGAAGTTGGATTGATTGGGATGTGAGTGTAGGCCTCTTTGAGGTCCAGGGAACATAGCCAGTCGTGCTGAGAGAGAAGAGGGTAAAGCGTGGCAAGGGAGAGCATTCTGAATTTCTCCCTGACCAGACACTTGTTGAGGTCCCTGAGATCGAGAATGGGACGGAGGTCTCCTGTCTTCTTTGGAACGAGGAAGTAACGGGAGTAGAATCCCCGGCCTCTTTGTTCCGGAGGCACTTCTTCGATGGCATTGAGAAGAAGGAGGGATTGGACCTCCCTCAGGAGGAGGGGGGTTTGAGTTGAATGAGAAGCAGACTCTACGGGAGGATTGTCTGGTGGAAGAGTCTGGAAGTTGAGAGAGTAGCCGTGGCGGATGATGTTGAGGACCCACTGGTCCGATGTGATGACCTCCCAACAGCTGAGGAAGATGTGGAGCCTGCCTCCGATTGGCTGTGGAAGAGGCAAGGAGGGTGGATGACTGGCTAAGCCCTGGAGAGAGGAGTCAAAAGGGCTGAGATGGTTTGGCAGGAGGAAGAGGCTTGGCAGGTTGATTTGACTGGGTACGAGCCTGGGTGTGCTGGTGCTGGCGTGCTCGCCTAGGTTGCTGTGAAGGTGGATTGAGCGGCCTAGCAGAAAACCTGCGCTGGTATGAGGTCTGTGGTCTGTAAGGGCGAGCAGGTGGAGCCTTTTTCTTAGGCTTTATGAGGGTGTCCCATCTGGTCTCATGAGCTGAGAGCTTCTGCGTGGTGGTATCCAGGGACTCTCCGAATAATTCATCCCCAAGACACGGGGCGTTGGCTAGTCGGTCTTGATGGTTGATATCCAAATCAGAGACCCTGAGCCAGGCCAGGCGGCGCATAGCCACGGCGATGGCAGATGCACGGGAGGTGAGCTCAAAAGAGTCATAGATAGAGCGCACCATGAATTTTCTCAATTGGAGCAGGCTGGAGATCTGCTGTTGAAACAGAGGAACTTTGTGTTCTGGCAGGTACTTCTGCATGGCGGAGAGTTGCGTGACCAGATGTTTCAGGTAGAATGAGAAATGGAATGAGTAGTTATTAGCTCTGTTGGCAAGCATAGCATTCTGATAGAGTCGCTTGCCAAACTTGTCCATTGTTTTGCCCTCTCTGCCAGGAGGGGTGGAGGCATAAACACTAGAGCCCTGAGTCTTTTTTAAAGTGGACTCCACCAGGAGAGACTCATGAGGCAGTTGGGGTTTATCAAATCCTGGGATTGGTATAACCCTATAGAGGCTGTCCAATTTACGGGGGGCCCCAGGGACAGTCAGCGGGTTCTCCCAATTTTTATAAAAAGTTTCCCGTAGGATATCATGCACGGGCAACTTTAGGAACTCTTTGGGAGGTTGATCGAAATCCAATGCCTCCAGGAAAGCTTGTGACTTCTTAGAGTCAGATTCCAGTGGCAAAGACAAGGCCCCCGACAACTCCCTGAGGAATTTAGAGAAGGAAGATTGTTCAGGTTTAGATGTGGTATCGGGGGCCGAAGGCTCTTCGTCCGACGACGATGCATCCTCCTCGGTACCGGGAGGGGATTCTTCCCATAGGTCCGGGTCTCTGACATCGGTGTGTGCGTGTCGAGAGACCGGAGTGGAAGGCTCGGTATGGTGAGTTTTAGACAAAGATTTGCCTGAGCGTACCGAGACGTTACCGGGAGATGAAGACCTGTGTCTGTCTCGGTCCCGGGAAGAACGGTGCCGGTCAGGGTCATGGGAAGACCGGTGCCCTGCTCGGTCCCGAGGAGGATCGGTCGTCGTCAAGGCGATAGTCTCGGCATGGGTATGGAGATGTGGTGCCGAGAGAATGGGCATGGAGGAGTCCATAGGTACCGATGGAGTGGATACCGGTTGGACGGTGTGGGGCTCGGGCCGGTCTGGTACCGAGAGCAGCGGTGCCAAGATAGAGGGTAAGAGCTGCTGAAGTTGCTGGTGGAGTTGTTCCTGCAACTTGTCCTGGAGGATGGCCGCAATGCGGTCATCCAGGGGAGGCACCGGAACCACTTTTTTCTTCTTTGGTTCCATGGGTGCCGCTCTACACTCCGGCGATGAGGAGGCCGATGACGAGGCACTCACCGATATCGGAGTGGAGCGTTTTTTGGTTCGGCGTGGAGCCGAAAGGACTGGTGTCGCCCCCGAGGTGGGAGGGCGCTCAAGGGTGGAAGGCTTCTTAGCCGGCTTACCTGGCGCCGGAGGCGCCGATGTCGTCTCAGGCGTCGTCGAAGTGGTCGGTGCCGATTTCGACGGTGCCGCAGATGAAGAGGTCGAATCCATAGTCGGGCCGGTGCCGAAAAGTAGATTTTGTTGGATTTGACGATTCTTCAAAGTGCGTTTTTTAAGAGTGGCACAGCGGGTGCAGGAGTCCGCCCGATGCTCCGGTCCCAAGCACTGCAAACACCAATTGTGTGGGTCAGTGAGGGAGATCGGGCGTGCACACCGCTGGCACTTCTTAAAACCGGGCTGCGGGGGCATGAATGGGAACACGGCCTCCGCAAAATCAAACCCCGAGGCCTGGATCGTGACAACAGGCCCCGCCGGGGCAGGAACGAAAAATAAAGCAAAAAGGAAAGATTTTTTTTTTTTTTTTTTGTAAATGGAAAGAAAAAAGCACCCGAAGGTGAATAAACCGAAAAAATAACGCGAGCGGGAAGGCAAAAGGAGGATTTCAACGACGTTGAAAAACACACGTTTTCTTCGCTCCGCGGAAACGAAGAAACTGGGGACCACGCACTCCTCCGTCGGGCGGGAAGGCACTCGCGCACGCGCGGTGCGGCCAACTAGAACTTTCTAGTTAAAAAGGTCCGTACCGAGGGCTCCGTCGGTGACGTCACCCATGCGTAAAGAATATGCTGCCTGCTTGTCCTGGGATAAAAAGCAGCAATTACTTCTGACATGATCATCAATTCCACAGTTTCTTTTGTGTTTGCGCTGCTGTTTTCTTTGTGGAATCTCTTTGGAACCCTTTTTTTGTTTTCTGCTCATGTAATTAACTTATAAACTTTTACTAAAGCTGGCGTGTCAATTATATTATATGGACGAACCCTGCTTCCTGAGCCTTCCATCCCTGTGGGAGTCCCGTGGGTCAGAGGGGTGTCCCCGTGGGAGTCACGTGGATTATGGGGGATTCCCGCGGGACTCCCGTGATCCCTGTTCCCATGCAGACCTCTACCTAGGTCTCCTATCATACCATCTCTTTTAATATTTTCTATTTAATGCACCCTTTTTATTGTAAAACCATTTAGAAATTTTAGGATTGGGGTGTGAACTAAGAGACAGGGCCAGGCACCACTGCCCTTGCTCTGTTCCACACACATATAAAAGAGCTTCTTCGTCTACAAGGCCACAGGCAAACCCATGAAATACACAGACGCACATTGGTTTACAGCAGTTTTAAAATATAGACTTACAAAGTTGCTGAACTTTCGCCACAGTATAAATAACAGAACAGACCTCTCCCCCCCCACCCTCCAGCTGCCCTTTAGTCCTAAATTTACGCTCTAGGCCCCTGCTTCCAGAATCCACAGGTGTGATGAGGTTCTCAGTGGTTAGAGACCGGAGTAACGTTTGTGCAAGTCCGAAATGTATCCACAGTCCTCGGGCTCCGGTAAAACGTTCTGCTCCCTCTGGTTTTCAAGTCCCATGCCCAGCCCAGCCCCCATGTTTCCCCCATGATTTTATCTGCACCTTTCCAGCTTCTGTCTGTATGAAAGAAGATCACCCCCCCCCACACACACACACAGTTCAGCACTACGTTGTAGCCTCAGTCTCTCTTACGGTGTGGGCCAAGGGCAGGCAACATCCTCTTCTCACCTATGCTGGACTGGTAGAATCTACCCCCGTGCCACAGCAAGGTCGAGGCGATGGATGCATAGGACCCATGCAGAAGCTGCGGAAAGAGTTCCACCGCAAGAGCAGAGTGGTTATCAGCTCCCCCCTTACCACCCGTTCGTGTGCGTCGACGACCAGTGTCCGGCCTCAGTTACACTTGCTGCGCCTGGAGGTTCCCACCAATGGCTGTAGGCGGAGGGGGCGCCAGCCTTTGGAATAGAAAAAAAAGAGAGTCAGAAGGTGGCAGAGGGACACCTTGAAACAAGCTGGAGTTGGGGGGAAGGCCTGGAGATGGAAGGGACATCCAAAATGACATTTCCTGCCCATCTCTAATCTAATCTTTGATTTTGTATACCGATTCATCCCAACAGGAGGACTCGACTCAATTAACAGAATATTAAGAAATTTACATAAGATTAGAACAAGAACTGTATCTTTTAAGCCAAAAGTAGTATCTTTTATGATTGATTATTTCAGACAGAAAAATCATTCATAAATTTCTGAAATAAATAGGTCTTTCAACGCTTTACGAAAAGTGGGTAGATGAAAGAGAACTATAATTGTAGAAGGGATGTCATGCCAAACTTTTACGAATAAAAAAGAAAATGATTGACAGAAATTGGCCGTAGTTGGGGTTTTTTTTTTAACAGTGGGAAAGCCAAGTTTATATGTCTGAGACCCAATCAGAGACCCCAAAAATGTGGAAGGATACAGAAATTATTCCACCATCAGCTTCATTCAAACACATCACATTTCATCTTATAGATTGCATTGGGAAATTCAAACAAAAATACAATTTAAAACAGAAATTCCAAGTGCAACTTCACAGGACATCCTATGCCACTCTATAGCTGGAGGCTCTCTCTGGCACAATGCAAGTACTAAGATAAAACTCTAGCAGTCCATTTCTGAAACCGAGATCCTATCCAGCACACACCCCTGCTTATGAATGACGTTCGTTCCTGTCACGGTATATGGAAACCCAACCCATCTGGAGACATTACCCGAGTGAGCATGCCAGACCCTGATGGTTATCTCGGGGCAATGCCTTTCTGCTATGGTTGGAGGAGTTGCAGGCCTGCGTTGCCAGCAAGTATGTGGTCAGCTTGTGGATTTCTTCCTGAACACTAACTTTATGTGGAGGGACTGGACACTTGCCTGGAAGGGAACACTACTGCCTGAGGCGTGTATATGGGCACGGCAGAAAGCAGCTCTTCTTGGTCTTGGGTCGCCGGGTCCGAGGGCAGGGGCTTCTTTGGGGGAGGTGGTTTCACAGGAACTTGAGGCTGAACGATAAGAGAAAAAAAATATTCAGAACCAGGAAGGCTGCGTCCCCCTTCTCAGCACTCACCCCATGTGGCCCAAACGCCTTCCCTTTGACTCTGGAAAACAGTGGTAGAAGATTAAAGTCCTTTCTCCACGCCTCATCAGGGCCCACAATGGGCTAGCAGAAGGCACGGCTAGACGCTCCGAGACAGCGGAGGGCCTCAGTGGGCACACTGGACAGTCACAGCAGAGAAACTGCTCTACGGGACTACTGAAGGGCTTCCAAACAACCTCCTCTACTAACAATAGCTCTCAAATAGAGAATGACACAGTGACAAAATTCATCACCGTTCCTGTCCCCGCAGATAACCGCGGGAAACCATCTTCATGTCATTCTTTAAGGATAGAGGGAAGAATCAGAGTATAATTGGGCACAACCACTGACCCGCAAGCTTTGCTTTGAAGAATGCTAGTGTACAAGGACCGAAGTTGAAATAGACACTAGAAAATGACATGGGATTATGACAGGAACGGTGATGAATTTTGTCACCGTGTCGTTCTCTACTCTCAAACACAAAACCTCACCCAAAATACCACCAATTCACCTTGTTTCTTGCATCCAGTTTAATAAGAACGAGAAAAGGAGAAAACAAAGGCAAGGGAGATGATCTAATCAACCAACAAGAAACCTTGATTATAAGACTATCTCAACAAGGATCCAAGTTTCGGTATTTACGATGCCTTCCTCAGGGGACACTGAGATGAAGTCTCTTAGTCAGTTAGGATTGAATGTCAACCCAGCTGAATCCTTTAACCCAGCGGTCCCCAACCCTGTCCTGGAGGACCACTAGCCAGTCAGGTTTTCGGGACAGCCCTAATGAATGTGAATGGGGCAGATCTGCATTCCCATCGTCTTCACTACTTGCAAATCTCTTTCATGTTTATTCATTAGGGCTATCCTGAAAACCCGACTGGCTGGTGGTCCTCTAGGGCAGGGTTGGAAACCACTGCTTTAACCGATAGCGTTGGCTTCGCTGACATTCAACCCTAGCTTACTAAGAGACTTTGTCTCAGTGTCCTCAGAGGAAGGCATTGTAGACAGGGCTGTGGAGTCGGTAGATAAATGTTCCGACTCCGACTCCTCAGTTTTTTGTACTTCAGACTCCGACTCCAGGTACCCGAAATTTCCTCCGACTCCTCGACTCCAACTCCGACTCCGACTCCACAGAACTGGTTAATTTTCAGATCGTTAAAATGGAATGTCAAGTTGAGAGAAATGAGCATTTTCGACACCACCTTCTTTTTCCTTTTAATCAAGGTACTAAGGCCGCAGAAGCTGCTCGCAACATTTGTGCTGTGTATATAGTGGGTGCTATAGCTGAAAGAATCGCTCGTGATTGGTATGCCAAGTTCAAAAATGGAGTCGGTAGATAAATGTTCCGACTCCGACTCCTCAGTTTTTTGTACTTCTGACTCCAACTCCGACTCCAGGTACCCGAAATTTCCTCCGACTCCACAGCCCTGATTGTAGATGCCGAAACTTGGATCCTTGTTGGGATAGTCTCATAATAAAGGTTTCTTATTGGTTAATTAGATCGTTTCCCTTGCCTTTGTTTTCTCCTTTTCTCTTTCTTCTCTCACGAGGCAAGTACTCTCCGTTCGGCTCTATCCAGTTTAATAAGCGTCACCAATATATTCACTACGGCATCGGCGCTGCCATAAAAACCAGCAGCGCCAATGCTGGCGCTGCAAAGCTCCCATCACCAAAGCCACACCAGCACTGAGCAGAGCAGACTCACAATGCCCACACACCGTGCCGGCCGTGTTACCTGAGACTTCCTTGGCACGGGGTCATCTGGCAGAGGTCTTGAGGGTGGGGCAGGCCTGTCGAAAGCTGTGCCCTGGACAGACAGAGCGGGAAGAATGTGAACAGCAGAGTGGCAGGAAGCCAGGAGCATACGCAAGAGAGCCGGTCACTTAGAACTCACCCTGAGGGGCACCTGAGGCCCCCTAAGACAAATGGGATCCTAAGCAGTTAGGGTGGGTGAGCCATGCGGTTGCTGCATTGCATTGTCTTCGGAGACTCCCCACTGGCATGCATCCTACATGCGTGTGCTGCGTTTATACGTATATAGGGTAACCAGATTTGTTCGTGCAATGTTCTGGAATGTTGCTACTCTTTGGGGTTCTAGAATGTTGCTACTCTTTGGGGTTCTAGAATGTTGCTACTCTTTGGGGTTCTAGAATGTTGCTACTCTTTGGGGTTCTGGAATGTTGCTACTCTTTGGGTTTTGGCCAGGTACTAGCGACCTGGACTGGCCACCATGAGAACGGGCTACTGGGCTTGATAGACCTTTGGTCTGACCCAGTAAGGCTATTCTTTTGTTCTTATGATTTAAATCCCACCACGTTACTGAAATCCCAGAGCTCATTTTCAGCCTGCCGGCTCCGCGTTCCATCCCCGTCCTTCTCCATCTGCTGCTGGAGGAGACTCAACATGGCCCATCCAAATCCTCCTTCCCCCCACCTGACTAGGACCGAACCTTACCCTGTGGCTGGTTCCATGATGCAGCTTTTCACCTGAAGAAGGTTGGAGCAGTTACACTTCCTGTCCACAGTGTCATGGTTCATGCCTAGGTTGTGTCCCAGTTCGTGTGCAATAGTGGAGGCCACGCCCAGGGTGCTGACAGAGTGGTCCTGGAAACACAGAGGGCATTTCAGGGCAGAGAACGCCACGATGTCGCCAGAAGTGGGGAATAGGAGAGGAGAAGCAGAATGAGAGATGAGTTCAAGTCTTCAGAAAGCTCACGTGCAAAAAAAAAAACTATAGAGGGCTCCTGAACAGCCTCAAAATACTTACAGAATTCAGGAAATCCTGGGCTCGGTGGGAAAGGGGAGGAAGAGGCCTGGGAGCCTTAGCAGAGCAGGAGGCAGAAGCCATGTACGCAAGTGTACGCAGCCTGCGTTTTCCCAGTTGGCGGCCAGGTTGAAGATCTCGATGGAGCCATCCAGGCGGGCCTCAGTCAAGCGCTCCGAGCGACCGCAGTAATGTAGACAGCGGGCCTCCCCCAGAGAGCACGAAGCGGAAGAAGCCCTGCAGGCTCACAATCTATCTAATGTACCTGGGGCAATGGGGGGATTAAGTGACTTGCCCAGGGTCACAAAGAGCAGCGGGGGTTTGAACCCACAACCTCAGGGTGCTGAGGCTGTAGCTTTAACCACTGCACCACTCTAGAAATCAAAATGTAGTACAAGTGAGCCAAATAAAGGTCAATGAAGCCATTGTGACATCACCGATGAAGTTGGCTCTTATTGGTGGAATGAGGCATTATGATGTCATAATATCAGCTCTGGTTATCAAGGGCTGAAACTTGTCACGGTATTTAGTTATTCAATTTTCTATACTGGGGAACTCAGAATGGTTTACATTCATTTATTCAGGTACTGGAGCATTTTGCCTTATCTGTCTTGGTGGGCTCACAATCTATCTAATTTACCTGGGGCAATTGCCCAGGGTCACGAGGACCAGTGTGGGTGTGACTCCATAACCCCAGGGTGTTGAGGCTCAAGCCTCCTCGGGCCCAAGCCTGGTCACAGCTTTCACACACAGCGTTAGCGTCCTCAAATTTAAAGTGACAAAGGGGAAGATGAGAGGCCCACAGTTCGCTGAAAAGGAAGCTAAATTCCTCTCAGGCTGCTCCTGTACAGGTAGGTGCGTGACTGACCGTGCCCACTTAACTCCAGTACGGCTTCCTTGGCACGGCATCGGCACCGCTAATTCTTCACCAGTGAGTCACTGTATGCTCAGCTCCCAGAAGGCGTGGGGGGTGGGGGAAGAGAATACGGTAAGTTCAGATAGATTCATTACATCAGCATCACCTTTCAGCCCTGCTCCGCAGCATTTCACGGGGAGGGGGGGGTGGGGGGACCTCACCTGGCAGGCGGCAAGGCTTCTTAACAGCACACAAAAAGCGCTCTGGACAAGAGAGCAGTAACTCACACGTTCATGCTGGGAATTGTGCATGTATGCACTACTGATCACTTTGAATTGGAATTTCCGTGCGCACCTTGTATGGCGCGAGCAATAAGATGTTCAGCTTTTAGCAAGGGGGCGGAAAAAAACCTTATTAATTCAAAACAAGCCCCACACGGACAAACGATACACACCCCCAACACTACAAGGCCTGAAAACATACAACCAACAACATTCACACTCCCCAAAAGAAAACGGGAGTGTGAATGTGAACCCCCCCACACTTTACTTTATACAGATTGCGCCGCGGTCCTAATTTATTCCTCAGTTAGAATACACATTTTTGTGCATATCTTTTGTTTCATGAACAAATCATGGAAAAGTTTTGTTGTTTACCTGTAATGATTTTATTTATTTGATTTTCTATACTGTTCTCCCTGGAGAGCTCAGAACGGTTTACATGAGTTTATTCAGATACTCAAGCATTTTTCCCTGTTTGCCCTAGTGAGCTCACAATCTATCTAATTTACCTGGGGCAATGGGGGGGATTAAGTGACTTGCCCAGGGTCACAAGGAGCAGCGTGGGTTTGAACCCACAACCCCAGGGTGCTTTAACCATTGCGCCACACACTCCCCACTTTCTTTTCCAGAGATAAATTAAAAAAAGATTGAACATTGATATGTGAACATTTATTAAGAAATAACTGAATATTTCATGGAGTGTCCTAATTTTTTCACATGACTAAGTGATAGGAAATGCAAAACTGGCATTGTGAAGCTCAAAGGTAAGGGGAAGAAATATATAGAAGCTAATAAGGATAACGTGGAATTGCTCAACAAATATTTCTGTTCTGTGTTTACTGATGAAGGTTCAGGAGTAGGATCACAGAAGACAAATGCTAATAAGAAAGAATGTGTGATAGACCTTGAACAAATTTCAGAAAACAGTGATCGTGAGGAGCTAGTTAAATTAAAGGTAGACAAAGTGACAGGGCCAGATGGGATACATCCAAGGATGCTGAAGGAAGTTCAGGTGGCTCCACTGTCTAACCATTTCAGTGCGTTAGAGTTGAGAGTGATGCCTAGAGAAGGTGGATGTGCTCCCTCTCCACAAAAGCTGGAAGAGGTTGGGAACTACCGGCTCAGTAGTGATCAAATTAATGGAAATGCTTCTAAAATAGATGAGAGGTTTCTGGAATCAAATGGATTGCAGGACATGAGGCAGTGTGGTTTTATTAGAGGAAGATCTTGTTAGATTGACCTGATTAATTTTTTTGACTGGATGACCAAACAATTGGGTATCGAAGGAACTTAGAGAAGTAGCTCTGCTTTCTGACCTTTTTCATGTTTTAGTCTTAGTCTCAGAGAAGTGGAGAAGGGTGGATGTGGTTCCTCTCCAAAAAAGAGAAGGAAGAGATTAGGAACTACAGGCCAAGTAGTCTGACCTCTGTGGTGAGCAAATTAATGGAAATGCTTCTAAAACAGAGAGAATGTTGTTTCTGGAATCAAATGGATTGAAGAATCCAGGACAACTTGGTTTCACTAGAGGTAAGTCTTGTCAGACAAATTTAATTTCTTTGACAGGGTGACTAGTTGGATTTAGGGAACATGCTAGACATGATATATTTAGATTTTAGCAAAGCCTTTGACACAATTCCACATATGTGACTGATAAATAAACTGAGGGCCCTTGGTATAGGCCATAAAATGACCAATTGTGTTACAAACTGGTTGAGAATGAGACAGAGGGTAAATAGAGGTCATGTTATCATCAGATTGGCCCTTGAGCTGGCTCTTAACACCTTTGCAATATTGTAGAAGGGCTAGCTAGTAAGGCTTGCCTCTTTGTGGTAGACACACCTGATGGTGTGGATAGCAAGAGGAGGGATCTAGTGAATCTTGGAGTAGTCCAGAAATTGGCAGCTAAGATTCAGTGCTAAAAATACAAAGTAATATATTTGGTTATATAGGGGTTGAAGTATTTCTGTGCATGAAAGAGAGGTCATAGAGGTGATTGTATCTTATGATCTTCAGGTGGTCAAACAGGTGGAAAAGGCGATGGCCAAAGCCAAAAAGATGCTTGTGTACATACTGTAGGGAGGAATGGTTAGCAGGAAAAAGGTGATAGTGCTTCTGGGTAAGTCTCTGGTGAGGCCCCATTCAGACTACAATCCACAGCGTGGCTACTAAAATGATCATTTGTCTTTGTCAGTGTGTAGAGAAAGACTTGTAGACCTCAATATGCATATTTTGGAAGATAGGTAAGAGGAGATATGAAAGGGACATTTAAATCTCTCTGTAGCCTAAATGCACAGGGAGCAAGTCTCTTTCAATTAAAATGAAACTCTGGAATGAGAGGATATAGGATGAATTTAAAAAGGTATAGTCTAAGAAGCAATCTAAGGAAATACTTTTTTATGGAAATCATTTTATCTGCTACTTTTCCCATCAGAGGTCTTCAGTTGTTTTTTGGTGCAATGAACTAGAACACATGGGATAACATCAGAGACGATATACTTATTAAATAAGATTCTGCTTGAATGAAAGAAGACCCTCTCCGGGAGCTTTTCTGTTACAATCATCCTTCTTATGTATGTGTCAGGAGAAAGCAAAATTATTCTGTACTGGTAGCCAAAGGAGATTTGTTTATCATACACTGCTTGTATTAAACTGAGTGCTCTAGGGCTGGGCCCCAAAGTGACAGGCTGGGTCAGAAACTGGTTGAGTGGAAGACGACAGAGGGTAGTGGTCAATGGAGATCATTCTAAGGAAAGGGATGTTTACCAGTGTTGTGCCTCAAGGTTCTGTTCTTTTTAACATTTTTATAAGCGATATTGCTGAAGGGCTGTCAGGTAAATTTGCCTCTCTGTGGATGATACCAAATCTGCAATAAAGTAGACCCCCCCCCAAATGGTGTGAATAACATGAAGAAAGACCTAGCAAAGTTTGAAGAATTGTCTGAAATTTGGCAGCTAAAATTTAATGCTAAGAAATGCAAGGTCATGCATTTGGGCTGCAAAAACCCAAAGAAACAGTACAGTTTAGGGGACGAAGTACTTATGTGCACGACATGATGATAAAATGATAGAAGAATTGGGTGTAGGCATTGAAAAACACACGTCACACAGAATTATACAATGGTGATCTTTATTTGCTATCTACAAATAGATTTGTACATTTTATATATATATAATTTTTTTTTTTTTTTACAGTACTTGTGCAGTTCATGACATCCCCAAAAAAGGAGTGCAGATACATGATACAAAAAAGTAAAATACTGGAGCTAACCATAATTCTCAAATTATCCAGATAACTTTAAGAGTTGAGGCTTTGTTCCACCAGTTACCATATAAAGATAAAAAGCCATACACAAACATTCATACAATCCTTTTCTAATGCACCTTTTTTGATCAGTAAGCAAACTGTAGTTAGGAAAGAACATTTCAAAATGCTGTAAAATCTGATCATTTTATGGGAAAGTCTCTCACCATCTGTGTTTCGATACAGCAGAAGAACAGAACCTGTCATGTAGTTTTATCAACATGGGCTCCCATTAAGACATGTTATCTCACCACCAACTTGTGCTATTTTATATGAGACCTAGGACCAAATTCAGTAAATGGTGCCCAAAGTTAGGTGCTGTTATGATCTGCACTGATAGTATTCTGTAAACGGTGCTCTGCACTTCTTATGCCTAACTTTGGACATGGGCACTTGCACCAGCCAAAGGTTGATGCAAATGCTTGCATTCTATAACACTGAACCTAATTTCTGGGAACGCCCTTAACCTGCCCCGTCCCACAGCTACGTCCTCCTTTTAAGTTGTACACTATGAAATTTAGGCATGCATGCTATAGAAAAGGTTGAAGGACAGATCCATGCAAAACTCCTAATTACTGCCAAACGTAGAAACATGATGGCAGATAAAAGGCCAAATGGCCCATTCAGTTTGCCCATCTGCAGCATCCACTATCTCCTCCAATAAACGTTAGTGCCCAATTGATGAATCAGAGTAGGAGGCTAGTTACTAATAACTCGGGTTAACAGTAAAATAACACATCTTAATGGTAGCCCACACTGATAATTTCACCTTTCAGTGACCTCCACTGCACATTCAAATGAAGTCTTTATGGGGATGTGAAAGAGACTCTCCAATACTAAGCTTCCAAGATGACTCCGATATCCCTATTAAAGCTAATTTTCCCCCTAAATCAAATTAAATCATTCTTTTACCCTTTAGAGTGGAAAGAGCCACCACAATGACACTGGCAGCAACCCATTTATTTCACTGCTTAAATTTCATACCCTCTGAAGCACACAGGTGGCATTTGCTTAAAGAAAAAGTGGGGAGATGCTTTTTAAAGTGACTCTGCAGCATATAGGAGCACTGTAAAAGAAACATTTAATTCTTGCAAGCAATTTGCCAGACCAGCACAGCATAACACCGCAGCCCCACATTATCACTCTGAAAGCAAAAAATTCCAAGACCACCATAAATTTCTTAGCAAAAACTTGATTTATAAATGCACTGTATATCTAGCAGCAGTAAAGATATTTTCTCATGTCCTCTTTTTACCAACAATATATTAGGTTATCTGGGGTTAAACTGCAGGGTGTAATATAACCATTCCAGTGGATGCAGACTTCTCGTATCACATCAGTGCTATAACGGTGCCATTTATTTGATAGGCACAGTGGATGTATCTGCCCATTTGCAAATCAGCTCTGAACTGTCATTTATATGTACAAAGTTTTTGGCACCTCTAGTTAAACTGTATGCTTCAGTGAACAGAAGCCGACACAGCCTCTGCATGGTACAGTTACATATCTACACATCTTGCAATTTTTAATTGCTGATTTTAATGGAATGAAAATAAAAAAGCAAATATGAGCACCACTCTATTTGATTCACCACTTTGGACTAGATTCACTAAGCAAACCGATCATGTACCGATCGGTTTGCGAGCCCTTTACGATCAGATTTCCATACGGTCCGATTCACCAAGGCCTGTAGCGATCTGATCCCGATCGTCCCATGCAAATTAGTAAAACCCCATGCAAAATAGCCAAGCGATTGATTCACTAACAATCGCTTGGCTATTTTGAGTCGGGTTTTACTATTGCCAAACCCGACTGCTGCTGACCTGTCGGTAACTGAGTTACCGTCAGGTCTGCAGGCTTTTTGATAGGCCTGCCTGTCTTTTTTTCCATGGCACAGATATTTTGCCACGCAAAATATATGCCCCCCCCCCCCAAAAAAAAAATGAGGCGCCTCAGCCAATCAGGACCTTAGGCCTCTCCCTGTGCATCAGATGATGCACCGGGGCAGGGCCTAAGGCTGCTATTGGGCAGCAGGCCGGCCGAAGAGTAGGAGCAGGAGGGCTTTTCTCCTGCTCCTGAAGATTTTGGCGTTGCGTAGAAGCAGGAGGAGGGTCCATGCACCCCTCCTGCTCCCAAAGATGTTGGGGAGCCTTGCCTAAGGAGCAGGAGGGACCGGGCACCCCTCCTGGGCCGACCAGGGGTGGGCTGGTTGGCCTAGGAGCAGGAGGGATTGAGCACCCCTCCTGCTCACAACGTTTTGGTGCCAGGGGTGGCCTGTGCCGATTGGCAGAGGGGAGGGCGAGGGCCGTGCTGCATGCATGCAGCATTTTTTTAAACCGCTGATGGCAGGAGGGAATTGGAATCCTTCCTGCTTTTTCCTCCGGGGGGGAGGGGGGGATGCAGCAGAGCAGGGCAGGCAGGAGAGATCAGGGCCTGGGGGGGGGGTGTCGGCCACATCTCTCTTGCCTGCTTTCTGCCGCCGTTCTCCGCAGTGCAGACCCGCTTTAAAACCACGGGCTTGCGCTGCAGGGAACGGCGGCAAAGAGCAGGAGAGTCCGGGAGCAGGCAAGAGAGATCTGGGCTGAGCTGAGCCATGACAGCAGTGACAGGAGGCTGCTTCTCCTGTCACTACTGTCAGGGTGTGCGCATGATCGGGGATCACTCTGGCCTTGGGTAGGGGGGCATGCTAACGATCGTCACCATTTGCATGCAGGCCTTTACTGAATCAGTCGGCTGGCATGCAAACGGAAACGGATCGTGCACGGTTTGGAGGTTTAGTGAATCCTGCCCTATGTTTTTACTTTTTTTAAAAAAAGTTGTTAATAAGGCTCAAACGGGATAATTAACTTGTTAGTCCTTCAATTAGTTGGACAAAGACAATTCCATGGTAAAAACAAACACTTTGACCTTCTAACCTTTCAACTTGTGACTCAGATTTCAATAACCATGATCTTAACCATTTAAAAATGAAGATAATTAGAAAGCATATGAAGGCTATTGAAAATGTAGAAACATTTCTCCAGTTAACAATCTCAACGGTCAGGAACATTGTTAAGCAATGGAATTTTCTAAGTTTCACAGTACTATTGAAATTCAAACTTGATCTAGAAGACAAAGAAAAACATCTGTCAAAACTGCCTGAAAACTGGTCAGATTTGCAAAATAGAACCCACAAGTCACTGTAAATAATCTGTTGAAGAGTTTAGCTGACTATGGAGCAGTCATCTGGACTGTAACCACACAGAAAAAGCAGTTTATCAAATCCCATCCCCTTTACAGGTCTGTAGTACAACACTGCTTACACAATGATCTGCAAGGAAGATTTACAGAAGGAAAACATCCATGATTACATTACAAAAACAATTGTCCAAAGTATGCTAAAGAAAGCTTTGATAAACCTGAAGTTTTTTGTAACAAAGTACTTTGGCCAATGAAATTTAAACTGTTTTGCCACAAGCATACAAGATACATTTGGATAAAAAAAAAATGAAGAATTTGAAAAAAAGCCCAAAACAAAATGAGTATCTGACAACTGGTAAGCAAGGTTGTGGATCTACAGTATTATATTTTGAGATAGTGTGGCAGCAAATGGCACAATGGAATCAACTGACAACATAGCCTAGAAGCAAATGTCCTACAGTCAAAGAAGAAAATGGATTGTTCAGAGAAAATCTTAAACATACTTCACAATCAATCAGCTATTTGTAGGGCTTCTGATTTTCAGGGGGCAGACACATGGGCAGAGCATAGGTGGAGCTCCCACTTCTGCATAGTTTATACAACACTGTAAAATTCATGAATTGCTGCTGCATTTCGGTGTTTGCAATTACACCAGTTCTATGGCTAGTGAAAGTAGGAGCACCTAAATTTTAGGCATCTCGATACCGGGTTAAGCAAGAATTCTGTAACGGAGCCTAGAACAGGCTGCTACCATGCACCCTTAGGGCACCTAAATGGAGGCCCCCAAATACAGAATTGCCCCCTAAGTGCCAATATATTAGAGATTTTAGTTGTCTTCACGTCACAGGACTCAATCCAGAATAAAATTTCTGGCTTTGCTGTAGAAATCTGGTCTGGTCCACTGGAATACCTAGTTTGGGACAAGTGTCCAAATCCTAATAGTTAACAAACTGTGAGGGTGGTCATCAAGCCACACCTCTCAAAAGAAGTTACACGATTTGTGCTTTGCAAACCCCCCTCTACATCCCTCTTTATGAAACAATCTGAATAATTTGTATCTCAGTTCTGTTTATTCTATGCCATATCTACTCCACTTACCTTCTAAAACCAAACTCAGTTCCTACATAGTCACATTATCTTATGAAGCTCAGGAGGCCTCAATTCCTGAGCTCTCGTCAGACAGTAAGAGGGTAACTGTGTTTCCCTGAAAATAAGACCTACCCCGAAAATAAGCCCTAGTTGCCAGTGGCAGCAGCGCTCTCCCCGCGACCCTTCCATCTCTCCCACCCATCTGAACTCCGACTGTGAGACCAAAATACAGTACCTTATAACAAACCGCATCGTCAGCAGCACAGGCCCCATCGCAGCTTTCTCATGCCCGGGCGTTCCTCTGCCGCGTTGATTACGTCATCAGCAACGTGGCAGAATGCCCGGGCGTGAGAAAGCCATGATGCTGCCGACGATGCAGTTTGTTATAAGGTACTGTATTTTGGTCTCGCGATCAGAGTTCGGATGGGTGGGAGAGATGAAAGGGTCAGCAGGGAGGGGGGGGGATTAAAAAATGCTCCACGGGGGGATGGGAGGGAGGGATATAAGCTGCAAGGGTTCTGCTGCACAGGTGGATGGGAGGGAGGGAAGAGGGATAGACAGATACTTCACAAGGGGATGGGTGAGAGGGGAGGAAAGATGCTGCACATGTGGGGGAGAGAAAGGAAATAGGAAGAATTGGGGTGGAGAAGAAGAAGGGAGAGATAATCATTGTACATGAAAAAAATAAGACCTCTCTGAAAATAACACTTAGTGTTTTTTTTGGGCCCAAAATTAATATAAGACAGTGTCTTATTTTCGGGGAAACACAGTAGTGAAGTATTAGAAAAGACTGAGCTCCATACGCAATCTGTACTGTGCAGAAATTGAGTTCACAAAAAAACTAGATATAATATTCACATAAAGACATGATCAGAACAGCTCTCTTCCAAAAATGACATAAATGCACATGAGTGTTTATGCCTTATCATCACTTATCCTCTCTCAAAAGCAAGCAGATCTTTCTGAAATACTCTTACATTTTTTTTCTTCAGCCCTGGAATGTTAAATGCTAATGATGTTTTTTAGCAAATGTTTCTCTGTACAATATATACATATTCTCACCAATTCTTGCAGAAGCTCATTCAGCTATAATGCTGGCAAAAAAAAGTGTTTTGCTCAATACTGATCAAATTTTTAAAAACTTTACAAAGCATAGAAGCAGATTTCGTACAACCTCTGCATTAAACCATAAAGATTTATCCAGTGTTTTACCTCAGATACAAGAAAACATTGGGCTCCTTTTATCAAGCTGTGGTAGGCGGTAACATGCGGAATACCGCACGTTCAACCGCCTGCCGCCCTAGTCGCTAACGCCTCCATTGATGAGGCGTTAGTTTTTTGGTGTGCCGCAGGGGTTAGCGCGTGATGAAATGTCCGACGTGCTAACCCCTGTAGCGTACCTTGATAAAAGGAGCCCATTGTGTCTACAAGTGTGAGGAAAGAAATCAGATACAAAAAAAGCCCAAGTTCCAGGATGCTGTGAATGGTTGCCTCAGGGAAAATAATAATTAAAAGTCAAAGACTAACCAAGCTCAGATAAAAGGAAAATGTCAGACTGGCTTCTAGGTACCTCCCAGCCATAGCAAGACTCAAAGCTGAATTAAGGCAGAAATGCTAGGACAGAGGCACTGCCTCGGGTGTTACTTTAACACACAGTTCCCCTAAAGTGCTCTAATGGAGATCTATCGGCTCTGTCTATAACCTGAAAAATTCTTTGCCACAGTGTTTCAATGCAGCATGCCCAGATCTCATTCTGAATGCGATGTTGAGCATGTTGAGATTATTCTTAATCTAGAAAATATTTACAGTACGGTTTACAGAAGTTACATTCAGTCATTTTTAGTTCCAGTTAATTTCAGAATATCAGATTACACATACACACGCTGTAGTGCATACATATTTGCTGGCTTGTGAATTGTTCTAAAGAAGGGCTTTGCAAAACTGTGCTGGGGGGTCCCACAGTCAGGCAGATTGAATATACGTAATTGCACTGTGGAAATTCTGACAATCTCCACTACTTGCAAATCCATTTCATGCATATTTATTGCGTGAAAATCCTGAAAAAGTAACCGAATGTGGGACTCCTGGGAGAAATCTGGGAATTCTCGCTCTCGAGATTGGTGAGCAACAGGGACTCTCCAAACATTCAAGGAAGACACAAATTATCACATCTAATATTCTGATATGCATATATAATCAACATTCACTGTCAAATTGGACCCAAGGTTACTCATTCTGAAATACTGATTTAAAAAGTTTTACTAAGAAAAGAAAAAATACAGAAGTTTGAAATATTTACATTATAAACAATTTCCACCAAAAAGGATTATTGCTACCATCAAGTGCTATTAGATCATGGAATGTTTACAATTCAGTGTTACTAAGTCAGTTTTCATGTCATCATGAGATTCAAGATCTAGTCCTGATTTCTATCTACAAATTACGTGGATCTGAAAAAAGAATTATAATATTAGGAGAGCATTAAAAATTTCATGGTGACAGGGAACTTGACTAGTAGCTACACTGGAAATTAAGGAGTAAGAAATGTAAAATAAAAAAAGAGTCTAATGAGCACCATAGCTCTGGTTGTATTAAAAAAAAAAAAGGAAACAAAATTCTGGCCTCTGAAAATTTGTCTCTGACTCACTGCAGAGCTCTAAGAACTACCATTGTGTCCTGTAGGGAACAGATGGTTATCTTTTAAATTAGAGAGAGGTAAATAGCAATATATCCAGTCTTGATGGACACTATACATATATATATATATATTTATATATATATATACATATTTACTTGTTAGTTAAGAAAAGTAATGCTGCTGAAAAATTATTTAGGAAAGGAAACGTAGCTTTTCAAAATAATTCTGTTTCAGTTCTTAAAATCTAATTGGCAAGTTCAGTCTCTGCAATTATAGTCTTAATAATTCAGCAAGAAGAGTCTGACATAACGTTTGCTTAAAAGAGTATCTGCTATTAAATCTGTCCAACCCTTTCTTTACTTCTGCATTAGAACTATTTTAAGCTGGCGTTCACAGAGCCAACTAAGTCTTCACTGCCTTTGGCAAATTGCCAGGTCAAGTCTGCTTCTCCTCGGAATGGTCCTCATTTCTACTAACTCTTCACCGCAGCCAGGTGGATGGCACCCACTGAGGTTCTGTATCGAGTTTGTTAATCAAACGTAGCAACTCCTGGTACGCCTTGTCCAGGTCTGTGTTCACAATGGCTGTGTCAAAGTAGTGACCATTGTTCTGCTCCATTTCTCTTGCTTTCTCAATGATCTCTCTCAGCTCATCAGGCTGCATGGGAAAAAAAGCGCAAGATTAAAAGGCTGATACATATTCCTGTCACTTGAATATGCTGTTTTCCAAACACTGGTCGTGGGTGGGAAGAAACTATTTAACACAAACCAAAGAAATTGACCCCAAGAATCCACATAGAAAGAAGTCCAAAACAAACCAAAAGAACACTGTGGTATGGCGATGATCCTGAGATGGACTTTTAATGAGAGAATCAAAGTTCCAAGGGTACAATAAAAATCCAAGTTCCAAATATACAGTAAAATAATTTACATAAAAAATAAATAATAATCCACATAAGAAGTAAAAATCCACATACAAATCATAAGGACCTAGTCCACTAATGGCGCTGGACCCAACACGGTCCGCGTTTCGATAGGATGTCTTCAGGGGTCCCTAATAGTCCTCTAATGATGAATACGTGGAAAAAACTGGACTATTAGGGACCCCTGAAGACATCCTCTCGAAACGCGGACCATGTTGGGTCCATCCCCATTAGTGGACTAGGTCCTTATGATTTGTATGTGGATTTTTACTTCTTATGTGGATTATTATTTATGTAAATTATTTTACTGTATATTTGGAACTTGGATTTTTATTGTACACTTGGAACTTTGATTCTCTCATTAAAGTCCATCTTAGGATCATCGCCAAGAAACTATTTAAGTCATATGGTTTTCACATATAAAGGAAAAGCAGATCAGGAGTCAAGGTATGGAATGCAGAGGGAACATCGGGATAGCAGTGCACAATTATCAGCAAGTTACTTAAAGCTCTTCTGCTTCTGATGCTAGTCTCTACTCCAATAATACTGCTATTATTGTTGCTTATCTTCTCTGATTTAAGAAGTTGCTATATAATCTTCAGGCAATAAGAAACACTTCCTAGCTATTTTAGCTGAAATTGTCTGCACACAGTAAATATTTTCTGAGGCTGGAATGGAAGAAGGTATTACTGGATTGTTTTGTAGAAGCAGAAAATTCAGATTCCTCACAAAGGAGTTAAGATGACACAAATTTAAACATTATAAAATTATATACATACAATTAAAAATGCATGAAAGCAAGGAAATAGAAACAAAAGAATAGGGTCTCACATTTTATTTGCTGATCATATGTGTATCAAACTAAAGCCTTATGGAACCAAAAAGAACTGAATTTCATCAGCAGAAAGTATCTCCTTTTACCTGTAAAAATACCTGCAAAAAGTTTCAGCTATGTCTTATCTACATGGCTGGAGAGGAAGGTTTCATGCCTTTTAATTATTCTCTGTCACAATGTTTTTTTCTAAACAAATACTTAAATAGGATTCCTACTAGTAATCTTCTAACTTATAGTAAGCAGCACCTCATACCAGTCCTGCATTTTAGCCTGAAAAGAGGCCCTATGACGAGATTAGCAACCACTTCTATAAACTACATAACTATATTTGAGGTAGCAGGAAAACTAATCTTTTAGAAGTTTCTCGACAAGCCTTTAAGTACCAAATATACTATAAACCCCATAAAGTAAAACAGGGTCCAAGTCTTGACCATGTTATAAGTATGGCAGTGTTTATATGACATCTTCAGTGCAATAAAATCCCAAATAGGCCAAAATTCTAGCAAGGCAGCCAAAAATGAAACCACAGATTAGTCACAATAACAAAATGAGCAAAAGCAAACCAACAAATGCACTACCAGCTACTCAAAAAAGGCTGACAACAGTAGACATACCTGGCATACAAAGGGAAGCCATGGTTAAAAGGAGACCAATGTAGAGAAAACAGATAACCTACTAACTTGGATTAAGGCATACATCCTCCAGAGGCTGTGATTTTCTTAGGGAGCGTGCATCGGGGTTGAATAGAATTGACCTGCTGCCAGCAGCAACCCATCCCAATTTACTTATATCAGTCCTTTCCTGTCACCAGAATCATGACATAGCACAGGCTGTCTTTTCTCAAGACATAACAAACCACTACTATAATGTGTCCTGAATGCCTCACTTAACACAGAAGTTGAACCCTGAAAAACAGCAGCTGTTTTAAAATTCATGCCTTTGCTTTAACTGTATCAAAGCTCTCCAAAATCAAGATCCCTACACTTCAGTATAAGGGAAACTAAAGTATAAACTGTTAGCCAATAATTTGCTGGTGCAAAGTTGACACCAAGAGGAAGATTCTCAGAACTTAAAGTGCCTTTAACGTAGTCGCTAAACCTGCTCCAGCCAGTTTAGCGGGGCAATATTTTACTGGCTGATTATCAGATCAGCTCACTGTGGTCTTTTCCGAGTCTCCGCCATGTAAATGTAGTACAACGAGGTCATTAATACTAAAATGTTAGTAAAATATGCTCATTAATATCAAAAGGAGCATTTCAGGCGATTCTCTATCATTGCCAAGTGATTCTCTAACCTCATCGTACCACATTTGTGGACAAAATTTTCAAGCAGGGTCTGAGCCGTCATAGCCTTACTTTCCGATTAGTGCCTGCGTGCTGATTGGCTCAAGCACTGACAGGAAAGTAATAATAACTTTTATTCTTATATATGGCTCAAACCGCACCCCCCTTGCAAATTTAAAAAAAAAAAAAAAGAGACCCCCAAATCAAAGATCGGCAGAAGGGATGCCCACTCCCTCCTGATGCTAGGGCCACGCCCGGTCACATAGGAGCTTAATTTGTGGCAGTGGTGGGATCTACTACTGCTCGCTGGTGGAGTTGGAGAACTGCAGTTGGGAAAAAAATTTTTTTTTTTTTAGATTTTTGGTGCAAGTTTGTTTGAAATTTCTTCCTGGTGAGCTGGGAAAGGTGACTGGACTCAATATTGCAACAGGATTTTGCCTTGGAAACCCCCCCCAAAAAACCCATATTTGGTGGATTACAAATTGTGTGTGTGTGTGTGTGTGGGAGGGGGTTATACTGCCTGGGTTGGTTTGTGTGTGAAGATTGCAATTGGTGCTGGATTATAAAACTGATAAGAGTGTTTTTTCTGTGAGCTGTTGATTCAGAGAAGTCGGTGATCCAGGAGCTGGAGGCAAGGCCTGCACAGCGTGGACAGAGGGATTGGTGGAGAAGGAGCCGCAGCACAGTTCCAGAGTGAACCAGAATCAAAGAACAGGAGGAGTGAACCAGCACAAGAGGTCCAGTGGGAGCACTATGGTCTGTCGGGCGGAGTCCAGCCAGAGAGAAGCCCTCACTAAAACTCAACGCGCAGACCCATCAGTGCAGCAGGTAAAGGCTACCTAGGCTCACTGGTAGAGGATAAAAAGGGTTTTAGTATAGCTGAACAGGTCAGTAGAAGGGCAGACTAGGAAAACTTGAGTCTGTGGAATTGTACTTGGGTTTCTTTTGTCTGATTTGTTCCAGATGGATCCTGCACAACTGAGTGCCTGGAGCAAGTTGGAGCGACGGAGTGCCGCGGAGGTGGTGCAGGAGACCGTGAGCGCCCAAATGGAGAGTTGGCGAGCCCAGGAGAAGGCACAGCAAGAGCGACACACCCAGAAGATGCAGATGCTGGTTGATCAAGTGCAAGCGGTGACCCAGCTGGTACAGAGATCTTGGACAATTGGTAGCAAGGAACCCAGGGGTGCTAATGCGGTAGGCACTCCTGCCATGGAGCCTATAAAACTATGCAAATTATCTCCAGAGGATGATATAGAGGACTTTCTGGTAGCATTTGAACGCTCAGCAGTAGTGTCTATATGGCCCTTGAACTGTGGCTTCTAAAACTAATTCCTTGCCTATCAGGAAAGGCATTAAAAGCCTACCGGACATTAAGCCCAGATCAGGCTACCAAATATAGCATGATAAAGGACACTATTCTAGATTATGCTAGGTATACCCCAAAGTATTACAGACTGGAGTTCAGAAGGGCAAAGATGCTTAAGGGTGAGTGTCCAAAAGCATTGGCCCAGCGCCTTAGGCACCTATGTGAACATTGGCTTACCCCTCACTCACAGTGTGCCTGCGGTCATTGCCGAACTCATAAGGGAGCAATTTGTTGATGCTATGCCAGGGTAAATAAAGGAATGGGTGATGAAACAAGGAATGCCTACCCTGGGGGCAAGCCATCACCTCTGCAGAGGCATTTCTAGAGGCCAAGGGAGGGGGCCCGGTTGTTCCCAGTAAACTTTCCTCTGAGGAACTGCAGGCCACAAAAGAGGTACCCGCCGTATGAAACTAGCCCTTGTAGGGAAGCGAATACCAATAGATTCGTCCCTAGATGAAGGGTATACTATGCTTGTGCTAGTGAAGGGCATACCTATTATGGCACTCTTAGACTCAGGTGCCAATCAGTCTATAATGTCCCATGAACTATGGTCCTACCTCCTAGCTAAGAAAGGGGCAAAGATTGACAGTCACAGAGGAACCACCAAAATACAGTGCTTGCATGTGGCTGCCCTTTCTCATAAGATTAAGAAGATTTTGGTGGGTCATCAGGGTAAGGAGGAGGGAGTAGAAATTGCCATCATATCTAATCCCCCTTACCTTCTCATCCTAGGAAGGGAGTGTTCTCATTTTCAGCAGTGCTTTGAGAAGCTAGGGGAAGCCCAAAAGGGGGGGAATTAAAATGGAGGGACTGGAGAAGAGAGATGAAACCTCAGAGGAAGAGGCTTTAGGAGCTTTGTTCCCAATGGAAGAGGGTGTTTTTGCATCACCATCCCATAAGAAGCTAAAGGGACAGGGAGCAAGATGTGCTACTAGAGTAGCCTATACCCAGAATTTGAGGGCAGGTCTACAAGAAACATGGAGACCCTGGGTACCAGAGGAAGTTAATCAGAGATTTCCTGAGTGGGCTCGAGAGCAGACCCAGGACCCCACACTGAAGGAGGTTTGGTTAAGTTGGAAGAAATGTAAAGGGAGAAACCCGGTATACCTGTTATATAGCATGAAGGAGGGCTCAGCGAAACAAAGAGGGTACCGGATGCTAGTGGTACCCAAGACGTTTTGGGAGGAGTTGCTCATGAGGGCACATATTAACCCTTACCAGGGACATTATACCTCAAGTACGACAATGTAGCGTGCTCAGAAGTGGGCGTACTGGCCCACCATGGCACAGGAGGTGCAACAGTGGGTAGGAAGATGTGAGCCCTGTCGCACGGCAGGAAGAGAGGTTGACAAAGTATTTCCTGGAAGGAGGATTGCCATAAGGGACAGCCTAGAATAGCCCTCAGAACAGTTGGAGTTGAGGTCCAACAATATAGTGAAGATGAGAAAGCACCGGTTTTAAAATGCTGGTGACTTTCTGAAAGGGCTAGGTTGCCATAAAAAGCCACAGCGTCCGCAGCAGGAAGCGATTTGTTTAGTGCCCAGGAGGTGCAGGGGGGTGTGAGGTGATCCCTACGGACTTTCAGGATGCCATTCCCACGGGGTACTATGGCTGTATCGCTTCCTGGTCTGGGTTAGCAAGTAAGTCATGGGTTGCATGTGAGGGCAGGAGTCATTGACTGATTACACAGGAGCCCTTCAGATCCTACTGTTTAACTTAGGGACTGAAGATTATAAGGTCAGAGTAGGAGATCGTGTGGCCCAATTGATTTGTGAAAGTGTGTTTCCCTGAGATGCAGAAAGAGAAATTATTGACAACCTCGGAGAGGGGACTCTAAGGCTGGGTTCCACAGGTATGGGTGACATGGAAGAAGGGTTGCCCATGAATAAAGATGTACTTTCCCAGGTAGGAGAGGTAGCTAGACCAGTTCTTGCTCCTAGGAGACTGAACAGGGCTTTAAGGGGGAAAATATGTCACAGTGTCACTCCTGGGCTGGTAAAGGCAGTGCACAAGAAATGGGGATGGAGGCATGGAATTGACTACAGGAGATGCAATACCTGTCCCCAGAGATAGGTCCAGAGCACTGCAGTACCAGCAGAATTCTTTATCCACCAGTACTAAAATTGATAAGTCAGTCAAAGCCTGTTCTAATCTCCCTAAATGGCTAACAGGGAAAGAGCATTGTCCACCAGTCTTAGAATGCCCCTGGGTTGGAGCAAGGCAAACCAGGGCTGGAGTGAGTAGGCTGATTAGCCCAAGTGTTTTCCCTAAGCAACAAAATCGGCAAACTCTGCGACTCACAGACACCACAGAGACATGTGCTGCAATAGAAGTCTATAGCAGCCTGCAATACACAGTACAAGCAAGGAGATCAGTACCTCAGGAGCTGATTAAACTGGATTTTTCAGGTCTTCTGACCGCCTCTCCTTCCCTGTCACCTCAAATCATGATCACCAGGACCCCTCAGGGAAATTAGGGAAGACACGTGGTGCGGTTCTGATCCCGGTGTACCTCCATGGAACCGCAGCAGCCTGCGCTCTACCCCTTTGCAGATGAACCAGGGGAGAGACGGCTTCCGATCCCGGAGACCCGATCCAATCTGCAGGCTGTCCAGAGGGCTTATTGCAATTTAAGCTTACAGAGCACCCTCCAGAAGCAGACAAAATTTAAAATGTCTGTGATCTCCTGCCGAAAGATCACTCGCACAGAGTTGATCCGCAGCACGTGGGCAAACCCGCAAAATAAATAAAAAAAGACTAGGAATTGAAAACAAATCACAAGCAGAAGAGACTGATTTCAACCATACAGAGAAGCTGCAGGAACAAAACAGAATGACAGGAAACTCCCGGGCAGGTAGCCCAAAGAGGAGGGATCAAGTTTTAGTAGCCCTGCATCAGAAGCTATCAGACATACAAAAACCCTCGAGTTCAGCCTCCAGAGGGATTGTACAAGAACTACCAGTCCCAGCATGCCCCAGGGTTGGAGCAAGACAAACCAGGGCTGGAATGGTTAGCTCAATCAGCTCAGATGCAAGCAGTTGCAATCAGCCCAAAACAACCCTGAGAGTGGCTAGCCTGAGCCAGGGGAGCTAGGTGAGGGGAATGCTAATCAATCACAGGGAACTGAAAAGGGAGTGGTTAGGAGGAAGTAGGGAGCTCACCCAGGTAAGCTCATCCCAGCTCCCAACTATAGACTGAAGGATCCTGAAGGAAGTCTAATCCATCACAGGGCTGGGAAGCAGCAAGCAGTCACCCCACCAAAGGCTCAGGTACAGTCCTCTAATTTTGATCCTGATTTTTGCTATGAGGAGGTTATAATGGAACCAGAAGTTGGGGAATCCCCAGAAACCTGCAGCATGGAGTTTGCAGAGTATGGGGGTGGAGTGAACCTAGAAGATATGGAGGTCACCTAAATGCTGCCAGTGCTGGAACCGTGCTTGCTGAATAGAGAAATAAGTTTGGATTGTTTTCTCTGCTGAAATTGCTTGACGAACCGATTAAGACCCAAATATTGGTTTTGGACGTGATTTTTCTTCTGTTGGTATAACTCAGGCTTGGGAAGAGTTTATTTTCTGTTCATGTTTTTCCCTCAAGCACTGCTAATTGGACACTGGGCACAACAGCTGAATTACAATCCATTTATGTTTTGGTTTTCTTCATTGTTCATGTTTATCTGGTTTTCCCACTGTGGGACAAAGCCAGAAAGAAGGACTGTATGGAATTTTGTATGATATGTTTTTGTGCACCATTCTTGAAAACTTATAAAACTGTAATAAGTACTGAACTTTGTAAACAATAAAACACATTTTCTTTTTCCACTTTAAACACCTGTTTGTTGGCTGCCTTTACTCCTCTCCACCTACTCCAGGCCTCGCCTTACCGCTCGGCTGAGGCCTGTGTACTCCAGGTGAGACCCCAGCTAGGGCCACGCCCAGTCACAGTATGTAGGCAGTCCCTTAGTTACAAACACCTGATTTAAGTACGACTCATACTTAAGAACACTGTTCTTAAGAACATTTGATTCCACTGAGCAGTATTTCTAGTAGTATAGACTCCTACACTTCTCATTTAGCAGATTTAGGAATGATACATGGCCACATTAAGAACATTGTATGGTTGTGCATGCTGTATTTTAGAAGGAACACTGGTAGGAATAGTTGATCCTTTTGTCAGCTGGGAGCAGAGGTAAGCAGCAAGAATCTTAAAATCCAACTTAAGAACAGCTTACATACAAATCCGACTTAAGATCTTAAGAACAACTTTAAAAACCTAACTCGTTCTTAACCTGTGGATTGCCTGTATATTATTATCTACATCCCATCAGACTCATGTTATAATTTGTGATTGATGCCCATGACACAGATACTAAGGCACTGAAACATGTAAAAAGAGCTTTTTCATAATTTTTCATGTTTTGGGGATTTTGCTATGATTATAAGAAAGCCTTGTGTACAATGATTATACTTTGAGCCTAAATCTGAGACTAGTAACACTTTTGCTGGGTCTCTGAGCACACTTCAAAAATACTTTTTGTATTTGGATGTTTAATTCCTTTTGATACACCTTAGAAATTATAGAATTAAGGGTGTTGAACACTGTGTTGTTAACGTATTCACATATCTTTTACTAGACCACCACATTTAGATAATTACCTGACCAATGCTAGGAGGCGGTAATGATTCACAATTGGGTAATCATAATCCATGTGGTGAGTGAGTGTACTATGAGTAATACTTCTTTATGCTGTTCTAATTGGACACATCCTCACACCAATAAAACTTAGTTTTTATATCAAATGACTATCTGTAAGTCATCTTGGGTTTTATGTGTTATAATTTGTCCCTGTCAGTTGTTATATGTTGGACGTTCTACCAGACAGATTAAGACGAGGTTATTAGAGCTCAAGAGTAAAAAACACACTGCCATGATGTCTGCTCCTCTAGTACCACATTGTTTGGACTTTAATCATATTTTTGACATGAGATGGTTTATTATAGACTGCATTCCTGAGACTTTTGTGGGGGGTCAAAAAAGCTTGTATAAAATTAGGTGAACAATATTGGATCTTTGAACTGGATGCAGTTAAACCCAAGGGACATAATGACTGCATTGAATGGAACACTATCATGTGACGAAGTCGTGCTGTTTTCTGAGATGGTGTTCGTCTAATAAAGTTTGTTTCACCATGACACCATCATCAGAAAGTTCTGAAAGGCGGAGCCAGGGTTGTCCTTCCATTCAGATTGCCTTACCAGCGGGAAGCTCTGAAGCACTTTAGTGCTAAATGATGTCATTTTCTAAAATAAGATATTTTGCAGCAAAAATTACTAGAGAGGTTCCTGAAGAAGGGGGTGTTCCCCAAAACCGAGCTCAGTAGAACCTACTATTTCACATTTTGGAACTGATGAAAGATGAACTTTTCAGCAAGATAAGTGAAAAAATTGTGTACAAGTTTTTAAAGTTTTTGTCGATGGTTTTTTCATTGGAGACGCACTACTGGATATTGTGTTTGATTAACTTTATCATTTTCACATTTGATTTATTCACGCGGCGTGTATACTGATGATGATGTGTGGTATATGGAAAAAACCACCATTCCTGATGTCAGGGCTATTAGAAAAGCATAAGAGCTTTTACCTCTGGGCTAATTGCTCTCATAGCTTAAGACTTCACACTGAGGATACACTTAAAAAATTATGTACACTATTGGTCATTTTATATTAGGTGTGTCCCCCCTGTGGTATATCGCTATAGTCTTGCTATGTGAAGAACTTTACTTGATAGTTTTGTGTATTTGTTCTTCTCGTCGGGATTTTTTTGGTTAGACACTTTGCTTTAAACAAAATGCAATCTTTATAGACTGCACATATGTATGCAAATTATCTTTTATTCTGACCCATTCCCTGCACTTCCTGACTATTGAATGCCATAACACCCATTTGTATCGTTTCCCAGCTCCCAGCCTGGAATTTGATACCGTCATGCCTCTGCCTGGCCACACACTGCAGTCTTTGTTCACCAGAATACATTTGTATTTTCTGTCATGGCTCTGACTGTCCCTGAATCAACTGTGTGGTCACTAGAATGACTAGTATAACATACTTTTGTTTAGAGAGCATTTTAAAAATGGCAAACTCGCATTCTCCTATTGCTGGTAAAACCTGTTGGCGTTTGGTTAAAAAAAGAAAGCTGAGAAGAGGTAAAATAAAGTTTATTGGAAAATTCCCTATATACTCTCCTTTGACCCTGAATTTTCACTCTGTGCAATACAATCTGCCCTTTAGCCTCTATTTAAGGTGCTTTTTTTAAAAGTTCAATTTGCTTATTGTATTTAATAGAGAATAATAAAAGTCTGACATTCAGGAGAGCATGTGTGTACAAATAAAGGAATATAGAATATTAAACAGGTCAATGGAAATATCAGTTAATAGTTATGTAAACATAATTAATGAACCATATGGGAATTTTCCAAGTACAGGTCAATGGGTGATCATAAGAACTTCTGAGCAGCAATAGAGAAAGGGAAACACTTTTCTATAGTGTATTGTTCATATTGTTTGTACAGGCAAACAGAGTTTCACCAGAAAGTGTAATCCAGAAATTCAGCAGATTCCCAGTTTTATTTTTTTAAAGAACATGTTGGATGTCAACTGAAATCAACAAGGAAAAAATCCAACGTAGTCTGCAGTGGACCAAACAACAAGAGGAAACCAAGAAAAAACTGCAGGCTATGTACAAGATGCAGGCAATGTTTATTGTACCAAAATAAAATGCAGTAATATACAACCTTATTACCAACCAAGGGACCCGACACGGTCCGTGTTTCGGACAGCACACCTTCCTCAGGAGTCCATGGTTAATAAGGAGTAAAAGTAACCACAAATTAAATAAAGGTAACAAACGAATGCCTGTTAGACGCTGTGACACACGGTGTTTTATTTCAGTATTCGTATTATACAGGCATTCGTTGGTAATAAGGTTGTATATTTTCTGGCCGATTTTCCAACAGCGATTGATTCACTATTAAGTTTGCATGGAAATGATTTGCACGGAGGTGCAAATCATTTGCATGCAAACTCCCCAACTCAATCGCTCAGTGAGCGATTGAGTCGGGGCAGAGCCTTCCTGTCACTGCTGTCAGGGCTTCTCCTGGCTTTTTAAATTTTTTTTAATTGGCCAGATATTTTGCGTGTATTACATACGCAAAATAACAGCCCGATTTTCTAAAAAAAATTTAAAATGCCCCCTCCCCCTCAAAGAAAAAAAATGCCCCCCCCCCCCCGCCAATGCCTGCCGCCGCTTCAAAATTATGGCAGAAGGGACTCCCACTTCCGTCTATCCCCTCTAAAAAAAAAACCAAATTGCAGGAGGGATGCAGACTCTCTCCTGCCACCAGTCGCCCCCCTCCCTGTAAGGAAGCAGGAGGGGTGTTCAGTCCTTTCTGCTCAATATGACTCCAGCGATGCGTCTGGGCCTTAGGCCACGCCCCAGTACATGTGATGCACGGGGAAGGGCCTAAGGCTCTGATTGGCTCAGGCACCTCAGACTCCTCCCTTGGGATGGGCCTGAGGCGCCTGAGCCAATCAGGGACTTCCTTAGGGAGTAGCCTAAGAAAGTCCCTGATTGGGCATTTCTCCTGCCGCGATCTACAAGGGGAAGGGGGGTTCTGGCAAGAAGGATTGGGTATCCCTCTGTGGCCACTAAACTTATCGTGGCAGGGAGACCCCTTACCGTGATAAGCTCAGCGGCTGCATCCACTTACAATGTAGGCCAACATTGTATGCGTCTCCTGCTGGCCTAGGGAGAAGCATACAGCTGCCTAAGGCTACTTCCGGGCCAAACCACGCCTAGCCTTAGGCAAGCTTAGGTGGGCTTGCACGCCTCCCTAGGATCCCGGAGGCGCCTCCAATGTAGGCGGCCTGCCTCGGGAGCTTTTTTTAAAAAAAACATGCATCCCAATTGGCTGGTTAGACAGCGGTAGGATGCCTACAATCGGGACACCGTATATAGAATCTGGGCCTTAGTGTCTACCAGCCAAGTGTCCCCTGAGGAAGGCGTACATCATATGCCAAAACTGGGATCCTTGTTGGGACTAACTATTTTGGAATAAAGACTTGATCCCTTGGTTGAAAAGACACCTTCCTTGCCTTCTTGCTGACTAACAATTTTTCTTGCCATTTTCCCATCACACCTTTATCTTGCTCTACTTGAGTAACATTTAACCTTCAGCTCCGTCTCAGCACAATGATTTCCCCTGAGAAAATAATGCTGACAGAACACAGATTTCTTCTTTTAAATGCCGAAGAAAAACCATAGGGGTTTCCAGGGCATGTTAGACATATACATTCTGAAATTAAAGATAAAAAAGGTAAAAAGACAAAACAGAGTATAGGGTGCAATATATGGAAAAAATTCTGAATTTATAATTACCTTTGGATTTTTACCCTCTTTGGCCAATAGTGCACGCAATCTTTCTTGAGAAGGTGGTGCAATGAAGATAATAAATGGTTTTAAGTCTGAATTGCGGAGAATCTTCAGACTCTGTAAAGAGAATACACAGAAAAGCATTTTTTAATATGATAAATCAGCAATTCTATTACAAAAAAAATTACAGTGAAAAACTGTGGGAAGCAGAGAGTGGGGGAGGGAGATGGTATGAGGGGGTGCTGAAAAGTTTTCAGAGCAATCAACTTTCTAAATTCTGAGTGCTATTTTGCCACTGTAGATGAAATGAGTGCTATTTTATTTTGCCAATTTACAGAATCATAATGCTATGTTTTGACATTGTTTCAGATCACTGATTGAACCACGCCAACAAAAAGTGTGGAATTTTCAAGTGTGGAAGGGAATTATAGGAAAAGGAATAGGAAACTCTTTAGGGCCTTACAGGTAGAAGACTTGTGGAGATTGTTATATTCTCAGGTTCGGGATTATACATATTTTTCCAGTGCTCATGGGTCATAATTCCGTATTGACTATCTTTGTTGATCGTAGTTTACTACAGAGGGTTGTTGCGGCATACATTGAACCGATTACCTGGTCTGTTGCTCCAGTTTGGCTTTTGGTTTTGGGGTCCCAACACTGTCGGAGGTGGAAATTTTGGCGATTTAATGTTGGATGATCCAGGAGTGCCAAGACAGGTTGAGGATTGGTTATGGGACTATTTAGATCTAAATTTTGGATGTGAGGCTTCTCCTGAGGTAATTTTGGAAAGCTTGAAACTCTACGGGGACATCTCATTGCAGTGGCGTCTTCTCGTAAAAGGTGGCGAGCGGAGGAGACACGGTTGATTCTTTGTGCTCACCAATCCATCTTTATGTACCTATCTTTCTTTCTGTGACCATCCAGCATCTCCCGTGTCCTTCTCCCTGTGTTTGTCATCACTAGTCTATGTCCCACATTACTCATCCCCTTCTGTGTTCCTATTCTCTCCCACATCTAGCATTTTCCTCTGTGTCCATATACCCCCCTCCCATGTCTGGCATTGCACCTCTCTGTCCATGTACCATTCCCATGCAGCATCTCCCTTTGTGTCCAGTCTCTATTCTCCTCTCCATGCCCATTATTTTCCCTCTGTTTCTAATACCTCCCTGCGAGTCTCCCTCTCTGCTGTGTTCAGCATTTCATTCCCTCTTCCTTCATCTGCTTAGTAAAGCATCTCTTTTTCACTTCTCTTCCCTCCAGCAGGTGCAGCACCTCTCCCCCTTCCCTCCAGCATCCCCCCTTCCATAGGTGCAGCACATCTCCCCCTTCCTTCCAGCAGCCCCCTCCTGCAGTTTTCTCCCTTTTTTTCAGTTCCAGCCCTCCCCTCCATAGGTCAAGCACCTCTCTCTCCCTTACCTCCAGTCCCAGATCCCCCTCCTGTGCTCTTTCCTCCAGCCCCAGCATCTGCTTTGCCTTGCTCCCTCTCTTTCTTGGAGCCAACGGCTCCATCTCCCTCCCTCCACCTTGCGCAGGATTTCTAAGAGCGTCGGAGCTGTTACTGCCGTGGCCAGCTCTACGGTTTAGTAAAAAAAAAAAAAATGGGGGGGAGGAGGTTAGTGACAATACACTGTGGGGCTCATAATCGAAAGAGAAAAATGTCCAAAAACCAGCCTAAGTCGGCACTTGGACGAACATTTCCCAAATACGTCCAAGTGCCAATAATAAAAACGGATTTTGGACGTATTTCTAAACGACCTAGGCCTTCATTGTGCCGCTGAACGACCAAAGCTAAATGGGGCGTCTCGGGAGGAGTGTTGAGGGCAGGAGTTGGGCAGGACGTGGGCCGGCTTAGACTTGCATGTCTGGCAGGTCCAGCCCCCTCTCCCTCGTGGGTTCGACTCTGGCTGGCTTCCCTCCCTCCCGCTTGCACACACCTTGTAGAAGAGCAAGACGACATCCACACAGGCCTGCTCGACGGTGTTCGTCACTTTCCCTCTGCCAGGCTCCTCCATATGATTCAATTTTCTCTCTTTGCGAAAAGAGGAAGTTGCATCATAAGGAGGGACTCATAAGAAGGAAGGCTGCGAGCACAGTCGAGCAGGCCTGCGTGGAGATCAGCCTGCTTTTCTACAAGGTGTGTGCAAGCGGCAGGGAGGGAGCTGGAGCCACCGGACCCACAAGCGAAGGTTGGTTGGGGGTGGGGTAAAATGGAAGCCTGACGAACCCTTAAGGTGGGGTAGGAAAATCAAACATCTACATTTGTTTTCCTCAGGACTCCTGAGGGGGAGGATGCCTGGAGCCACGAGAGGGGGTAGGGATGCCTGGAGTTTTGAGGAGGGAGCTGTGATCGTGGTTGGGATTCCCTGCGGGATTAAAGCTTTTTACCATTCCACAGGAGCAGTAAAAGCTTTGTTCCCGCAACGGCAGTAAACAGACAATTTTTTAACAGTTCCAGCAGTTTTACTGCGGTTTGCCGCAGTTTACAGCAGGAATGGGTCACCGTGTCATTCTTTACAGCACATTCCACTGAGGAAGGAGGTGGAGCCAGAAAAAATGATTGATATCTTCTGCAAAAACACATAGTTTGAAGGTGACTATCCAACTGTTCAGGACCTTTACACCCATTGCACTGGAATAATCATTTCAGAACAGCACTGTTTGATAAGAGAACAATGTTTCAAGAGTCCTTTTTGATGATACATTTTTAAAATATGAGAAGAGTAAAGTTATAAATAGTTCTATTCAACATATCCCTATTTCACCCGAATATATTCCTTTGACTGAAACTTTTGGGAAATAGTTTGACCTAAAAACAGTCATATATTGCCCCAAACAACCATACCGTTAAGTGACTTTCAAAGTAAGCCTTTGACTACCAGCGACCCCATCCCTCATTGTTTTTCCCTTATTCGTTCTTTTTCTTCTAAGAAATTGTAGTTCTACCCTTCCTACCCTAATTTCTAGTTAGTGATGTCCACCGTTTATCTATTATATGTTCCTATCTACCCATTTTATAATGTTCATCACTTTGAAATTGTTATTTAAGCGTTTTATCAAATTTTAAATAAACCCTTGGAAAACTTTAAAATCTGATTTAAGTAAACTGATCCCCAAACATAAAAATTTTTTAATATATGGCAAGCCAATTTAAATTATATTTGTACATGTATCAGCAGCCCATGAAGAGCTATCAAATAAGGATAATACATGCTCAAACTGTGATTGTTTGAAGATCATTCTAGCATAAGTATACTGCATTCATTGCAATCTTTTATAATTATTATTAGTTATATGAATATGTCATTGCAATAGTCTAGGTGGGTAAAATTAATTGTGTTAACCTAGCAAAAAACTACCTCATAGAATAGGGCTCTTTAGCTTGGAAAAGAGACGGCTGAGGGGAAACATGATTGAAGTCTACAAAATCCTGAGTGGTGTAGAATGGGTAAAAGTGGATCGATTATTTTATGCCATCAAAAATTACAAAAACTAAGGGACACTTGATGAAGTTGCAGGAAAAATACTTTTAAAACCAATAGGAGGAAATATTTTTTCATTCAGAGAATTCTTAAGCTCTGGGACACATTGAGACAGACACTGCTTGCCCTGAATAGGTAGCATGGAATGTTGCTACTATATGGGTTCTTGCCATATGGGTTACTATATGGGTTCTGTATTAGAAACTGTGAAGATGAGATACTGGGCTAGATGGACCATTGGTCTGACCCAGTAAGGTTAGGTTATTCTTATGTTTCTATGTTCTTATTGCACTTAGCTTGTGTAATGTAAGAAATACTTGTTTTTGATAAACAGATTTAGTGATGTTAGTAAGAGGGATGAGGCCGGCACGAGCAGCAGCTGCTCATAAGAACTGCTGCTGCTGGGTCAGACCAGCGGTCCATCGTGCCCAGCAGTCCGCTCCCGTGGTAGCCTTTTTGTCAAAGACCAGTGCCCTATCCGAGTCCAGCCTTACCTGCGTATGTTCCGGTTTAGCAGGAACTTGTCTAACTTTGTCTTGAATCCCTGGAGGGTGTTTTCCCCTATAACAGCCTCCGGAAGAGCGTTCCAGTTTTCTACCACTCTCTGGGTGAAGAACTTCTTTACGTTTGTACGGAATCTATCCCCTTTAAACAGTAGAGTGCCATCTCGTTCTTCCTACCTTGGAGAGGGTTAACAACCTGCCTTTATCTACTAAGTCTATTCCCTTCATGGTCAGTGAAGATTTGAAAGTATGGGACGAGCACAAGGTGGGGAGAAGAGGTGCTGGCTTCCCTGCCAAGTTGGCGCCCGAGGCAGTTTGCCACCCTCTTACTGCACCAGTGGGTGAGGAGCTGTTTTTTGTTTGGGGGAAGGAAAAGGAAGGAAGCAGGGACTGCACCAATTTGAGGAACACTGCACCGTTTCGGTTTCAGTTGAATATACACTTGCATTTTCACTGAAACAAGACTGGATTCAGATTTCAGGTCAGTCTTGGCACTGAAAATTGAAACTCTAAGGTGTCTATGTTGTATTTATAAAACAAGAACCTTGCCAGATGTCTCCTTAGGCAACCTGTTATAAAATCACCCTAGGAAAGAATAACTGCAGCCACACTTTTGTAGGCCTCTCTCTTACCTGTGTATGGAGATTTAAGAGGCAGATTTTGCCAGCATTAATGACCTGCCGTACAGAATCTGTGCTAGTCCCATAGAGATTCTTCTCAAATTCTCCATGTTCAATGAACTTCCCTGCAGCTATATCAGCCTCAAAGGCTTGACGTGAAACAAAATGATAATCCCTGCCGGCTACTTCGTTGTCACGTCTGCTTCGAGTCGTATCTAAAAACAAAATATATATAAGCAATCTATCTTAATCTACTAAAGTGATCTTTGAACATTGTTTCTTATATTATCAGTATACATAAAATACAAATGCCTACAGAATCAATAGTTTTCCAATAGCATAAGGCACCATCCAGTGTTGGCCTAATTCTCATCACAGGCAATAGTCCAAAGATGAATTTTTGTAATAATTTCAAAGAACTAGTAGACACCATTTCAACTGTAATAGTTAAAACACATGGCAAAAATTATTTAGCCGTTATTAATCTTAGATGTAATTGTTTTCTTTTAATGAATTTGTCTGCTTAATTACAGTAAGATTATATACAATCTGAATCCTAGGGTCTGTCAACATTATACATAAAGCATCCAATTTGCGGACTTTTGTTCAACAAAATTATGAGTCTGTGGACTGCAGAAATACATGCATTAACAACCAGATGCAGAGACCCAGTCTGAGATTCTGAATGGATCTCCACATGCATTCAAATGTGGAATCACCACTGACCATTTCTGGATAGTTAAGAGCATTGTTTCCTTCTGAGCTGAAAAGTGTCTTAGTCACACAGCAAGAGGGAAGACATGCTGCCAACTTACGAGGAACTGCAGATGCAAAGCGGTCTGCCTCATGATTCAACAGCCTCTGCCGCAGTTCATTCTGACCACAGTTCTGGGGACCAATGAGAACAATTGGCCTTTTCCTATTTGCTGGCTGGTGATAAAGTGACATCTCTTCATAGGTCAAAATTTCTTCATTGTCATAATCTTGCAAAAGAAAGCAAAGCATTAACCAAACCTGGTGCAAAACCTATGCCAAGTAACAAAACAAGACAGCAGGTACAACAGGGCCTCTCTTCTTTGCTCTTAAAAGAACAAGCAGAAACTTCTTTACTTCACCCTAGTAGAGCTAGAGCCACTTCTTCTAGTCCTTCTGCTTCAACTCCATGCCAGACCAAATCCAATACTTGGTTCCCCATCAGGAAATAATGTCTTGCCTGCAACAACCTAAACTCCCATGTTAGAAGCCTGGATTACTAGAGTGCTGCATAGTTGACTATGGCCACAGACCAAGACTTGGACCTGTTGGTACTGCACCAAGACCACTACTACCCCTTCCTATGTCCTTCAAGCTCATAGGACTCACCTCTATAGTGCAAAATAACCATGAAGGGGACTCCTGATTCATCCCTTGCCAGACAGCTATATAAGGAGGGGAAGAGAATGCCTATAGTGCTCCCCCGACAGATTCTCTCACTGGCAATCTGGGCCTACAGCCTTCCCAGAAATAGCCTATTCATTATGCCATATGTCCATACCATCTGCTGGAGCCAGAGGAATACTGAAAAGCTGAAGGCACCACCAGTTCCCCTATAAGGGGCATGGTAAGCTCAGAGTTGTTTTTTCTTCTTACATCTGCTAGCAGGTGAACATAACACACTTGTCTGGACTGGTCTAGTATGGACAACAAGGAATTTAAAATATCAAAGACATACCAAACAAGTTAAGCTATAAAACAAAATAAAATAGCCAAGAAAGCTACACAACAACCACAGCTCCATGAAGCTTTCACCGCAAGTACTGTTATAATCAGAATAGAATACTCTGGCCATTCTGTCAAACTGTTCTTTCTTTCACAAAATAAGCTGTCTAAAGCCTGGGCTAAAAGTATTAAATTGTTTCTTAATCTCAAGAATCAGATGTAAACTTGAGTCAAACTATTCCATTCAGATGGAGCGGCAATTGAGAAAGAGCATGCTCTAGTTTCATTTGTCAACATTTTTATTTGTTCCAATGCCTTTGTTTTACCCATATTGTCTGTTTATATATCTCAACTCCATATCCCTCTGCCTACTTTTTATGTACTGTGCTGATACTTATCATAGTCCTGTGATACGAATGTTCTAACTGCTGCTTTAATGTATACTGTACCAGTGCTATCACATTACTACTATAGCTTAATGTATAAGATTATCTCACTGTTCTAATCATGTATTATTTTGACATCTGGTCATTTTACTATACACTACCTTAGGCAAATCTCTTCATAAAAGGCAGAAAACAAAAATAAAATACAAAAAGAATAATAAATGAACACATTTATAAGTAAAAATACCCAATAAAACATGTTCGGTCTGTGGTTTGTACATCAATCCCTTTCTGACACCATGCAAAAAACCTAATGGGGAGAGGGGTGACAAAGCAGTTGCAATACTTTTCCAAAATCTTTTTCTGGATCCTTCTTGTTCCCTCTCTTTGTAGAGCACAGAGGTGCACTGAGCCTCCTTTATCAGGATTTAGGAGAGAACTCAAATTAAGTCTTTGAGAGCTGCTATCTGGTTGTCATCATACTTTTATTAAATATACGTGAAATACATATATCTGCATTTAATTGTGGAAAAATCAATGGCTCAAATTTTATAAAACTCAATAGTTGGACCAGTATTAATTTATTCTGAAAGATATAACAAAATTGTCCAATCTATAAAGTACAATGCTTTTTAGAATTCAGACCTCAGCAGTGCAACTCAGGAAACAAACATATTATCGAGTTTAACACGCTACACCATCTTCATCAGTCTTTTAAGATATTTTTTCGTGTATAGAAACATAGAAATAGACAGCAGATAAGGGCCACGGCCCATCAAGTCTGCCCACCCCAATAACCCTCCCCTACCTTTCTCTGTGAAGAGATCCCACATGACGATCCCATTTTGTCTTAAAATCAGGCACGCTTCTGGCCTCGACCACCTGCAGTGGAAGATTATTCCAGCAATCAACCTATCAAAGCGAGTTTCCATTATTTCCTATGGGGAAACTCGCTTTGATAAACGAGCATTTTGGATTACGAGCATGCTTCTGGAACGGATTATGCTCGTAATCCAAGGTACCACTGTACATTAAAAAATATCTTAAAGACCGATGAAAATAATATAATTGTGGGAAGGCATGAAAATAAATATTATATATTGAATATATATTTAATGTGGAAATCCTGAAAAATCACAGCTGGTCTGAAGACTTGAGAACCAAATTTGGATACCTCTGATCTGGGATATTTGACAGTCCTGAAGCAGAATGGATTCTGCTTAGCCTAGCTTACCAGCTGCAAATTCTACTTACCATCATTTTTATTAGCATTATACAACACTTTTTTCCTCTTCTTTTTATTCTTCTTTGCACACCACAGTTTTCCTGGGAAAGAAAACAGATGAGAATCAGAAAAGCCTTGCAAATTTAAAGGAGTATCATGTTTCTCCACTAAATTCCAAGATTTACAAGAAAAGTAATAAAAACTGTGGAAATCCTAGGGATTCATTCAAAATAACAGAATACAATGTATCTATTTACAATCTAATAAGTGGGGATATACCATTGTAACTAGTAATCAGATACCCAAAATAGGTAACAAAGGCTATTTCATGTCATCAATTTTGTAGGTTTTGAAATTGAGAAATGTTGTTTGGTGCTAGGAAAGAATATGTTGAGGTTCTTGAAAGGGATACCCTTGAGGGGAGGAATGCTGGCCTAATGCCTAACCCTCAGTAAGCCTGGCTCTAAGAGAGAGAGGTTGTGGAGGCTCAGCATTAAAGATAGTTTTCACAGCAACCTGTGAACTACTGTCTGCCTCTGTCCACCCAGCCTGCCCTCTCACCTCTAGGCTCAAATTACTCTTATACTACTCTTAAATTATCCTTCACATTTCTCCAGCTGGTCTTAACAAGGACAATCTCCCTGAAAAACCTAACCCCAAAACCTCTCACCAGATCTGGAAACTTACCTTTTTCCCCACACCTGAATAAGTACAGAGGAAGGATCTGCTCTGCTAAGGAGAAAACACATCCATTGGAATATCTTGCCTGCTGGCATTCCAACTTGGGAAAGCTAAACTTGGATTTCAGTAGGTTATATCATTGTAGTTCTCTTTTTTTAGCTCAGCAAAATCAGTTAGGCAATAGTGTAGCCTTTAGAGTCTCTGTTAGGGTTTCATACAAAAAGAGTGTTTTAGACTAGATTAGTATTTTAGGCTGTATTTCAGGGCGTATAATCAGATTAGGGTACAAATAGATATTGAGAAAAGTCTCTGCTTGGTGTTAATTTAATTTCTTCCCGCCCACCTCAAGGCAGAGCTTTTTGATTTATAGGCTCTTCAGCCAACCAGGAATAGAGCATTACTTTGGTAGGATTTTTCTGCCCTTTCTTTACTCATCATCCTGCAGGTGGAAATGGCATACGCCGACACCTTGCTCATGACTCTGATGATGTCATAGACAGCATCTACTAACATAATTTACCCCCTCCAGCACCAGCTGGGGGCAAAGGTCCTCCTCTGCCGCAGGATTCCGCCGCAATCTGGTGAGGCAGAACATGCCACAAACAAGGATGCCCAAAGCCAGCACTTCAAATTACCTCTTAAGAACCATATCCACCTTGCAGTCCTTCGCATCCTTTAACATCACACCTCCCTAGCTAGGAAGGGAAGTACATTTGGTTACTTGAACCACCATGGGATCCTCCTTTGACAGACTAAACAGTTGCTGAAATTCTGAAGCCATAGTTTGGACATAGTCTTGGCTACCCTTAGGGAGCCTTCCGGAGACTCCCATTGCTCAGTGATTAGCAAGGTGATGTCTGGGTGTGCAGGAAAAAGAGGTAGTTTTTGTTGTTCATGACCATGAAGGTCAGGGAGGTGAAAGTGGCCTTCTCAGAAATCCTCCCAGTACCGAGAGCGGATGGAAAGAGACAGGATGAGCTGCGAGCAATCAATGCCTGGATGAGACGATGGTGCGCCGAGAAAGGATTTGACTTTGTGCACAACTGGACGACATTCTGGGGAAGAAGCAGATATTATAGAAAAGACGGCCTACACCTCACAAAGCAAGGAGCAAGAGTCTTGGCTAGAAACATGAAGAAGACCATTGAGAAGGCTTTAAACTAAGGAACAGGGGAAAGCCGACAGTTGACATCCAGTCAATGGCCCGGGCATCAGGAGATCCCAAAGATGGATCTGCAAACAACTGCTCAGATAAACGGGAAAAAGATGTGGCGATCGAAAGTGACAAAGAAAGAGAAAAACATGTGGCAATCGAAAGTGACAAAGAAGGAGCGCAAAAAGATGCAAAAAAGATTATGGTGACTAAAAAGACCAAGAAGACTGCACAGAAGGAGCTCAAATGTATGTACACAAATGCCAGAAGCTTGACTAACAAAATGGGGGAACTGGAAGCACTAGCAAGAAGACAAAAACTAGATATCATTGGAATAACCGAAACTTGGTGGAAGGAAGAAAATGAATGGGACACAGTACTGCAGGGATACAAATTATACAGAAGAGATAGAATAGGGCAAAAAGGAGGAGGTATTGCCCTGTATGTCCAAGAAGGAGTAGAGTCCATCAGAGAAGGGATGACGGAAGGAAAGGATAAACTCGAGTCCCTCTGGATAAAGATTACTAGACAGAGCGGAGCAGACACAAAAATTGGCCTCTATTATCGACCCCCAGCACAAACGGAAGAAACAGACACAGCAATGATAGAGGAAATCAACCATGAATGTAGAACAGGTAACGTAACGATCATGGGAGACTTCAACTTTCCAGGGATAAACTGGAACCTAGGAACCTCAAACTGCAGCAGGGAAACAAAGTTCCTAGAAATAATAGGAGATTGCTTCCTGGAACAAATGGTGGGAGAACCGACAAGAGGAACCGCAACCTTGGACTTAGTTCTAAATGGCATAAATGGAAGGACAACAGACGTGGAAGTCAAGGCCCCGCTAGGGACGAGCGATCACAACATGATCAATTTTAAGATTGGCATTGGGATAGGGAAATGAACCAAGACTCAAACCACAACCCTTAACTTCAGAAAGGGGAACTATGAAAGCATGAGAACCATGGTTAAAAAGCGACTCAAGAAAAAGACAGCAGAAATCAAAACGGTCGACCAAGCATGGTCCCTACTAAAAATAATAATAATAATTTATTGTTTATATACCGCCAAAGCCAAGTTAGTTCGAGGCAGTTTACAAGAAAGAAGAGCTGGACATACAGCGAAAAAAAACAATGAAGTCTTTGAGTACAATTCAGTGCAGTGCAAAATAGAAGAGCTGGAACATACAGCGAAAAAACAGAAACAAGAAACAAGAAGGCTTTGCGTGCATGACTGTTTGTATAGAGTAAGGTAACAATGTAGGGACGTTTGCAATAAGAGTGAGTCAATAGGGAGCAGGTCGTACAGTGTGGGGTAAGTAGTGAAGGCTTTGGGAGATTTTGGTCAAAAGGGAGTAGGTCGAGGAGATTTACAAAGAAGGGTAGGTCATACAGTGTGGGAAAGCAGTGAAGACTTTAGGCATTCCTGGTCAAGAATCGGTTGAACAGGTTGGTTTTGATTAGTTTTCTGAAGTTGAGGTAGGATGAGGAGTGCATGATGGTGCTGCTTAGCCAGTCGTTCTGTAGGCTTGCTTGGAAGGCCAGCAAGCCTACAGAACGACTGGCTAAGCAGCACCATCATGCATTCCTCATCCTACCATCACTGAAGCGTGGAATCTCTACATCCCGCTAATATCCAAAGGAAGGAAAAATAAGAACAAAGGAGAACCAGCTTGGTTAACTAATGGGGTGAAAGATGCGATAAGGGATAAGAGGAACTCGTTTAAAAAAATGGAAATGTGAACAGACGACGGAGGCCTGGAACAGTCACAGGGTCGACCAGAAGAAGTGTCACAAGGTGATAAGAGACACCAAAAAGGTCTACGAGGAAAGGATAGCGCAAGAAGCCAAAAACTTCAAGCCCTTTTTCAGATACATAAAAGGGAAAAAACCAGCAAAGGAGGCAGTGGGCCCCCTCGATGATCAAGGGAGAAAAGGGTGCATCAAAGAGGACAAACAGATTGCAGATAGGCTAAATTCATTCTTTGCGTCTGTCTTTACCAAGGAGGACACTGCGTCAATGCCCAATCCAGGGAAAGTATTCAAGGGAGAAGTTGAGGATAGTCTCACGACAGTGAACGTGGACTTGGACAAGTTATACTATCAGATCAACAGACTAAAAAGTGACAAGTTCCCTGGACCGGATGGGATTCACCCGAGAGTGCTAAAGGAACTTAAAGTAGAAATCAGAGAGCTACTACAATCCCTAGCTAATTTGTCAATTAGAACCGGGCAAATACCAGACGACTGGAAGAGAGCGAATGGCATTCCAATCTTCAAAAAAGGATCGAGAGGAGAACCAGGCAACTATAGACCTGTGAGTCTTACATCGGTTCCTGGGAAGATGGTTGAGGCATTAATCATGGATAGCATAGTGCAACACCTGGAAAACCACGACCTGATAAGAGCCAATCAACACGGCTTCAGGAAGGGGAAGTCATGTCTGACGAATTTACTTCAATTCTTTGAAAAGGTGAACAAACAAATCGACAGCAGAGACCCGGTGGATATAATATACTTGGACTTCCAGAAGACGTTCGACAAGGTTCCACATGCTAGGTTTCTAAGGAAACTACAAAGCCATGGAATTGAAGGGGATATACTAAGATGGATCGGCAATTGGCTGGAAAACAGATTGCAGAGGGTAGGCATAAATGGGAAGTTCTCAGACTGGGAAAAGGTGACAAGCGGTGTGCCCCAGGGCTCGGTTCTTGGGCCAATCTTATTCAATATATTCATAAATGACCTGGAAGAGGAAACGACGAGTACTATAATCAAGTTCGCAGATGACACAAAACTATGTCGGTCAGTGGGGTCACAAATGGACAGCGAAGAACTCCAAAGAGATTTGAACCAGCTAGAGAAGTGGGCAGAAAAGTGGCAGATGAAGTTTAATATAGATAAATATAAAGTGATGCACCTGGGCACAAAGAACATGAATATAAAATGTTAGGTGTGACGTTGGGCAAGAGCGAACAAGAAAAAGACCTGGGGGTACTGATAGACAGGACCCTGAAGCCGTCGGCACAATGTGCAGCGGCGGCAAAGAAAGCCAATAGGATGTTGGGCATGATAAAGAAGGGTATCTCGAGTAGATCGGCGGATGTCATAATGCCGCTTTACAGAGCAATGGTCAGACCACACCTGGAGTACTGTGTCCAACACTGGTCTCCTCACCTAAAGAAGGATATAACCCTGCTGGAGAGGGTGCAGAGGTGAGCCACGAAGCTAGTAAAAGGTATGGGAAATTTGAGCAACAAAGAACGCCTCAGAAAACTGAGCTTGTTCACCCTTGAGAAGAGAAGATTGCGAGGGGATATGATAGAGACTTTCAAAATACTAAAAGGACTCGACAAAATAGAGCAAGAAGCATCGTTATTCACGTAGTCAAATGAGATTCGTACAAGAGGGCATGGGCTGAAATTGAGGGGCGACAGGCCCAGGATGAATGTCAGGAACTTCTGTTTCACACAGCGAGTGGTGGACGTTTGGAATGCTCTCCCGGAGGAGGTTGTGATGGAAACCTCCATTATGGGATTCAAGTGCAAGTTGGATGCGCACCTCCTTGCAAATCACATTGAGGGATACGGCTAAATATGGTCATCATAACCCTAACCCTAGGTCTCCATCAAGGAACACCTAGATTGGCCTCCGCGTGTGCGGGTCACTGGACTGGATGGACCAAAGGTCTGATTCGGTGAGGGCATTTCTTATGTTCTTATGTTATGTTTTCTTGATTGCACTTTTCTGTACAAGATGATATGCTTGTTAAATAATTTGAAAACTTATAAATAAATAAAAAGAAAGAAAAAGAAATCATCCTGCAAGCAGCTCGCGACCAGAGGTAATTCATCTAGAGTACAGACTCCTGTGGTCTTACTACAGAACAAGGTTGGGTACACGAACCTTCTTGGATCATAATTTGGATACAAACTGTTTTATGTTCATTTTTAAGTTTTTTACGTTGTTGATTAAAGACTTGGCATTCCTGCAGTTTTTTTCCTTTTCTTCATTGTTCGACATATCACTGCAGTTCTGTTGGATTTTGCTTGTGCTTACATTTTCTATACTTTTCAAACATGAGTAATGAGGAAATTACACTTACTACCCAGGAACACAAATTCTGTTACATAGTGTAATTAGATAAACTGTTATCAAGAGGAACAGTTTATCACCATAATATCTGATATCACAATCATATGAGGAAAAGGTCAGCTCTCAAAATAAGAGTCCTTATGTTAAATCAGATTCATCAATACTGATAACTCCCGTCTCCGTCCCTTCTACCTTGGTGCGCTGCCTGGAACAACTTGCCTGACTCGGTACATCAGGCTCCATCTCTGGCAGTTTACAAGTCCAGGCTGAAAACCCACTTCTTTGAGGTTGAATTTAGATCCTAATCCTACCACATATTAGTCCCTTATCCCTTCCACCCCATCAGCCCTTTCTAACTCCCCACATGAGCAACATGTCGATTCCTCCCTTTTTTGTCCTGTGTCTATCAAAATTAGAATACAAGCTCTTGTGAGCAGGGACCGTCTCTTGTGCATTTAATGTACAGTGCTGCGTGCGTCTGGTAGTGTTATAGAAATAATAGTAGTATTTTTGTCATAAGGAAGACTAAAACAATGCTTCAACTCTAATACTGTTTTCTGCATTTCCAAGTATTTTCAAAACACAGATACATTTTATAACAGGACACTTAGGCAGTGAATGTACAAAGGAGCGCATATTGCACCTACTTGATAAGGCAACAAATGCACCCATGTTCTGTTATAAAATAGCTTACCCGAAAGCTGCTGCCCAACCCGCCCACCTCCTCTAGTTGGCTTCTTAGCTTTGTACTGAACTGCAGGTCCTGAAAGCTGACGTTGGGTGGGAAGGCACCGGAACGCACATGGTACGGAACTGTCTTAAAATGTTAATGTTCTTACACAGAATGAAATAGGAGTCGGATGACAGCGGCAGCCCCGGGAGACCCTTGAAACAGCACTTTTATAGTGCGAAACATGTCGGTTGGCTGAGATAAGTAAATATTTATACTTTTACAAATTTCAACATTTATACTAAAAAGTTCTTTTGAAGATATTTTGAGCACTTTTGGAACACGTTTATAAAACTGATTTAAATATGGACAGCCAATGATGAGGCACCACAAAATCTTCCCGCAGTAGCAAATCATTACAGCGGTGGAGTGGTGGGGCTGAGGTGTCCTTAAAAAATCATATATTGAACTGAACTCATTGGATCCAGGTGATATATAGTGGGTTAAAATGTTAAGGGACAGCACACTTGGTAGTATCCATAACAGGTTCTGTGGATGACATTACCCACATGTGAAAATATTATGCCTGTTTGTCCTCAGAGAAAGGCATTTACCCCCTCTGTAAGGTAGATGTACATGCATTCTATACTTGTATATTTTAAGAAATGCGCTTATACATTTCAACTCCACCTCTGCTCTGCCCAAACTATATCCTGAGAATGCCTGCACTCAGCATGCATAATGGAACATGCCATATTGTTGGCATGTGCTCTTATATGCCTGTACACACAACCACACAACTTTTTTTTAAAGTCTTATCCATTTGAAAAATAGACTTTTCATATAGAAAAAACTTTACAAAATTACTCCTGTGAGGATAATTTTATAACAGGTTGCCTAGGCTGGGACAGAGTTTCTCAACTTCTTCAAGCTAAGTACCCCCTAAGTCTAATAAATATCAACTGAGTAGCCCCGCCCCTAAACCACACAGGCTCCGCCCCAGAGCCCACTCCCATAATAGTACTAATTGTAATGCAATTTATTCCATCCATTTTTCATATACATACAATATAATCTTAATACATAATTGCAACCACAAAATTAAAAAAACACAAAGCACACTGTATGCAGAGAAAATGTTAATTATCATTTATATTCTTTTTTTTTCCAAAGAGGTCAAGGCTGATGACTCTCAGTAACAACTATAGAAAAATAGACAAATATAGTGCAAAATGTAGATAGCAGATATAAATTCTCAGAACTGATACATTTCGATCACTAAATTGAAAATAAAATCATTTTTTCTACCTTTGTTGTCTAGTAATTTCATGAGTTTCTGTTTGCACTTCCTTCTCACTGTGCATCCAATATTTCTTTCTTTCTGCCTACTGAATGCTTCCTCTCCTCCAGACTTCATTCTATTTCCCAACCAACATCTCTTTCTGGCCCTCCATGAGTCCAACTTTTCTTCCTCTCTCCTCTGCCCCCATTAGCAACATTTTCCCCTCTCTCTCATTCCTTCCCCTGCTGCAAAAGGAGTGGGGAGAGAGAGAGAAATCTTGGGTGCATCTCTCCCACTCCCTCCACTGCCACTTCATCTCTCCCACTCCCTCTACTGCATCCTTTCCACCAGTCCAACATCTCTTTCTCTCTGCCTCCTGCACATTTCCTCTCCTCCAGTCTTCATTCCCTCCAACCAACATCGCTTTCTCCCCCTCCATTAGTTCAACTTTTTACTCTCTGCTCTCTCCCTGAGTGTGACATTTCTCTTTACCCCATTCCTTCCCATCTCTCACTCTCTCTCCATGAATCCAACACTTTCTGCCTCCTGCACGCTTCCTCTTCTTTGCACCTCATTCCTTTCCACAATCAACATCTCTCTCTGTCCCTCCACGAGTCCAACTTTTCTTCCTCTCTCCTCCACCTCTATTGGCAACAAGTCTCCCTCTCTCTCTCACTGTCCATCTGTCTTGAGAGATCCAGGCATCTCTCCCACCCCCTCTACTGTCACATCCAACATGTTTCCCTCTCTCATCCCACGGATCATGTGCAGCATTTTTCACCAGCCCTGTGCCCATTTTACCTTCTATTACCCCTCTCCAGCACAATGCCACATTTCTCCCTCCATCACCATGTCTAACATTCCTCCCCCTTGTAATCCCCTTCAATCTGTCCCTCTGTTCCCTTCTCCACCACCATATCCAATATTTCTCCCTCTCATCCTTCTCTTCCTATGCATCTTCCGCTCCTCTATGACCAATATTATTTTCTTCCTTTCCTCATGTGCCACCATCTTTCCCTCTCACTCACACACTCATACCCAACAAGTCTCCCTTTCTATTCCTTCCCTATGTCCCAAGTTAGTGCCCCTTCCTCCCGCTCTTCTGTGTCACATGTTTATGACCCCTCCCCCTGCCCCTTCCTACATGTAAGTAGCAGCAGGTCCATAGTAGAGAGCTGCACGGGAACGACGGGAATCCCACGGGACCCGCGGGCATCCCACGGGTTCCCCCTTCGGGTCACGGGGATCCCGTGGGGACGTCCCCTAGGGTCGCGGGAATCCCGTGAGGACGTCCCCTAGGGTCACGGGGATCCCGTGGGGACGCCCCTAGGGTCGCGGGGTTCCTGCGGGACTGGATGTACTAAGTCGCGCAGCTTTTCTCTTTACCTGCTCTGCTTGCAGCACAGAGCCGAACGGTAGTCTTCCCGACGTCAACGCTGACGTCGGAAAGACTTCCGTTCAGCTCTGTGCTGCAGGCAGGGCAGGTAAGGAGAAGGAGAGTAGCCTCCCCGACTGACAGACAACAGCCCCGGTCCGACAAACCTCCCTGCCCTTAACCGCGAATCTAAATTACCTTCTTACAGCAGCTGTTGTCGGTCGGTCGGTCGGGGAAGCGCCACAAAAGTAAGGAGACCTGGCCGGCTGTGCTGCACCCGGGGCGGGAGAGAAGGAGGGGGGAGAAGGACGCTGAAAGCACTGGGGAAGACAAAGGGGTGAAGAAGGACGCTGAAAGGCCATGGGGAAGACAGGGGGGGGGGAGGACGCTGAATGCACTTGTGGAAGACAGAAGGGGGAGAAGGACGCTGACAGGGCATGGGGAAGACGGGGGGGGGAGAAGGATGCTGAAAGCACATGGGGAAGACAAAGGGGTGGAGAAGGACGCTGAAAGGACATGGGGAAGACGGGGCGGGGGGGTGGAGAAGGACGCTGAAAAGCCATGGGGAAGACAGAGAGGGAGAAGGACGCTGAAAGGACATGGGAAAGACAGAGTTGGGAGGACACTGAAAGCACATGTGGAAGACAGAGGGGGGAGAAGGACGCTGACAGGACATGGGGAAGATGGGGGGGGAGAAGGATGCTGAAAGGAAATGGGGAAGAGAGAGTGGGGAGAAGACGCTGGCAGGGAAGAAGACAGAGATGCCAGACTATGGGGGGAGCGGAGGGAAGAAGATGGATGCCAGACCAATTTGGAAGGGGGGGAGAAAGGGAGAGGCACAGTAACAGAGCAAATGGAAGATGCAGAAGGAAGAGAGACAGTGGATGGAAGGAACTGAATGAGAACACGAGGAAAGCAGAAACCAGGCAACAAAGATAGGAAAAGAATTCTATTTCTTTTTTTTTTCTGCTTCAGGATAAAGTAGTATATTAGTTGTGTTGATAAAAATTTATAAACAAAAGAGGCTCTGGTAGAAACCCGTTTACAAAGTATGTATTCTTCCCAATTAATATTTCCAAATTAATAAAGTCTTTTTGCTTATTTGTAAATGGGTTTCTACCAGAGCCTTTAATTCAGTAGCATAATTAAATGAAATAACTATTTCTGAAGTTTATAGGGACGGGCGGGGACGGAGGGGATTCCTCACGGGGACGGGCGGGGACGGAGGGGATTCCTTGCGTGGACGGGTGGGGACGGAGGGATTCCTCACGGGGACGGGTGGGATTCCTCACGGGAACGGGTGGGACTTTGGTGGAGACGGGTGGGGTTTCTGTCCCCGCGCAACTCTCTAGTCCATAGAAGCCACCGCTGCCTCCGGGGATCCCGTCTTCCTGCTCGCCCCCTGCCCCCCCCCCGAAGCCGACCCAGTTCTTGTTCGAGCCACACTCGCTCCTTCTATCTTCAGCAGGGACGGTGCAAGTAGTAATTCACAAGCTGCACATGGCTGACCCACAAGCCTTCCCTCCAATGTCAACTCTGATGTTGGAGAGATTTCTGGGTCAGCTACTTACGTGCAGCGTGTGAATCGTTGCATGCACCGTCTATGCAAGCAGTGCTGCTGAAGACCGAAGGAGTGAGTGCGGCTCGAAGAAGATGATAACTGTGTAGGCTTTGAGGGCGGGGCAGGCAGAGATTGCCGGAAGCGGCTTTAACGGTGGGGAGGAGGTCAGGAACGCGGGATCCCTTGCGGCAGTGGCTGCCTCTACGGATAGGCGGGAATTGGCAGATAGGCCACGTACCCCCAACAAGCAGCCCACGAACCCCCCAAAGGTATGCGTACTACATGTTGAGAAACACTGGGTTGGGAGGCCAAATAGAAATCACAGGCTTTCACAAATATTAACTGGGCACTTATTCTGAGTTTATTTTATAAAGATATATAGGTGTTATTTGTCTTTATAAAAATACCAACATAAAAGCAACAGACATTGTGGCCTGGAAACTGGTGTAAATGCATACAGTATACACCTGTGTGCATTTTCAACATACAGTGGTACCTCGGTTTACGAGTGCACCGGTTTGCGAGTGTTTTGCAAGACGAGCAAAACATTCGCAAAATCGGCACCTCGGAAACCGAGCGTGCCTCGATTTGCGAGCGCCCCCCCGCGAACCGTCACCCTCCCCCCGCGATCCGGCCCCCCCCCCCCCCATCGGGCACCCCTGCGCCGCAACCTGAAGTCCCCCAGAGCCCTCTTCTTACTTTAATGTAGCACCGGCATGTCGGCCTCCTCTTCTGTGCTGGCCTTGAGCATGTGCGCATGCTCAAGGCCTGCGAGTTCATGTTCTCTCCGAGAATCTCGGTGAGGGGGTGGGAACGTATCAAAGCGAGTTTCCATTATTTCCTATGGGGAAACTCGCTTTGATAAATAAGCATTTTGGATTACGAGCATGCTCCTGGAACGGATTATGTTCTTAATCCAAGGTACCACTGTATATGCATACTTTGTGACTTTTCCCTCAAATACAATTAAACTAGTATTACATACAAGTACGTGCTAACATACCATAGAACATATTTGTACACTGGTGGACCGGACTTCATGACTGTGCTCCTGCTTAATAGTACTACACCCCTATTATAGTTCTTCATGCAGCCATGGCAATACTGGTGTTTCTTGTACAAATATTAATATATAATAAGCTTGCCACTGGACAGGTTCAGAATGCCTCTAAAGGTAAATTTAATGTTGGGCAAAGAAACAATGCTGAATCAATATGCTGATGTGAATGTGGATCTAACCTGATTTCTCTGGTTCTTTATCTTCTTCTATGGTTTGCTTCATGGCCTCTCTTTGCTGTTGAAAGCTTTTCCCTTTCAAAACAAGAAATGCCACAAAAACGTTAAATATACAAAATCATCAAGTATAAAGCATCTTTAAACAAATAAAAAGAACCCTCTCCACCCCCCCCAAAAAAAAAACAACAACCACATGTGGAGAAATAATTTTGCAATTATGATGGAATGAAACTACTTTGTTTTGATAAAACCCCCACATTTTATTGTACAATGATGTGTAGTGTTTAAGCAACTGTACAACGCTTAGATTTTAACCTTGGTTTTTATATTGAACTTGGATGAAAAGATACAGCCATCAATGGCTCTGATGCTTCCCTAAAGCAGTGGTTCCCAAATCTGTCCTGGGGGAACCCTAGACAGTCAGTTTCTCAGGTTATCAGCAATGAATACTACACTGCCTTTTACTGTCCCACAGACAGATTTGGGAACCACTGCACTAGAGAGATGATGTTCCCATAAATACAGCTATGGCAGTAGGGATCCTACACAAAATGAAAACTAAGCATTTTATATCAACTTTGTTTCTTGTGATTTCCTTCTGTTTATATTTATTAAATGTGTTTTCTTAATTTCTAACAATTTTATTGAAGGAATCAAGTAAAAATACAATAAAATAATACAAAGACATATTCATTACAATTAGATTCACAATAATATTTCCAAACATATTTATATCATACCTCCAAATTAAATTTCCATATGAGCTAATCCATTCCATTCTACACCCCCCTTGATTCCATCCCCTTCACCCCTACCCCTAATCAAATCCCCTCCCCGGATGAAGGCTGACAAAAATAAAGAAGTAAAATAAAGACTTGGAATGAAATTTAGACAACCTTAGTTTCATTGTAAATCATTAAAAATTAAACTTTTGAATATAAGGATCCTACATTTTGAGATTGATACAGATTCCTTTAATCAGTATCATCAGTGCTACTTTTACAGGCAGCTTAGTAACAAATGCCTACAGTCTCTTGTAAGTGTCAGGGAAGCATTTAGTAATAGTTAAAATATTGCATATGATAGCAGATGATGATCATCTCCACATTCGTAGAGCTCGACGCGGTTTACAGTAGGAGAAATAGGAAGGAACTACAACAGAGGGTTAGAGGTAGAAGTGTGAAGAAAATTTAGAAGACTTGGGATGCCAAGATATAAGAGTTTCCTTGATTCCTAAGTTGGAGGGAGACTTACATTTTTTGAGAAAAGCCAGGTTTTCAGATGTTTGCGGAAAACTTGGAGAGAGCTCAAGTTCTGAAGAGGGGAGGTAAGGTTGTTCCAGAGCTCAGTGATTATGAAGTGGAGGGAGGTCCCTAGCTTTCCTGTGTGGGAAATGCCTTTTAGCGAGGGGAAGGATAGTTTTAATTTGTGGGAGGATCTGGTGGTATTAGGGTTTGAGGAATTCCAAGAAAGAGGGATAAAGGGAGGGAGGATACCATATAGGATTTTGAAAGTTAAACAGGCGCATTTATAGTGGACCCTGGCGATTATCGGAAGCCAGTGAAGCTTGGCCAGGAGCGGGGAGACATGGTCAAATTTACTTTTAGCGAAGATGAGCTTGGCTGCGGCATTCTGAATCCGTTGGAGTCTGTGGAGGTTTTTCTTAGTTAGGCTTAAGTAGATAGAGTTGCAATAGTCCAATCTGGAGAGGATGATGGATTGGACAAGGAGGGTAAAATGTTTTTGATGGAAGCAGGATCTAACTTTCCTCAGCATGTGAAGGCTGAAAAAGCATTTTTTTACCAAGGATTGGAGGTGGTCATTGAAGGACAATGTGGAATCAATGATGATGCCCAAGACCTTGCTCGAGAACTCAAGCTGCAGAGAGGAGCCAGAGGGTAGTGGGATGGAGGTGGGTAGGTGATCTAGTTTTGGACCGAGCCAAAGAAGTCTTGTTTTGGACTCATTCAATTTCATTTGCACAGTGTGGGCCCAGGGTTGTAGGTTCATTATACAAGAGGATATTTTCTTAGACAGGTCGGTGAGGTTCGAATCGGTCTCGAGGAGGACGAGGATGTCGTCTGCATAAGTGTAAATTGTTTCAAGGGGGGATAGGTGGAGGAGTTTTAGGGAGGACATATAGATGTTGAAAAGGATAGGGGATAGTGGATAGCCTTGCGGGACTCCACAATTCGGTTTCCAGGGGGAGGATGAGGTGCCATTCATGTTAACAATGTAAGAACGAGAGCGGAGGAATTTAGAGAACCAACCTAGGACTGTGGAGTTGATACCTATCTCAGAGAGTTGGTAAACAAGAATATCATGGTGAACAACGTCGAAAGCAGCGGAAAGGTCAAATTGTAGGAGGACGGCAAACTTGTTTCGAGAGTGAAGTTGTTGAACCCTTGAAATCAGGGAAGACAGTAGGGATTTGGTGCTGAAGTTAGGACGAAAGCCATTTTGATAGGGTAAAAGAATAGAGAATCTCTCTAAGTATGATGAGAGTTGGGAAGAAATGATAGACTCTAGCATCTTGGTTAGGAGAGGGATATTTGCAATTGGGCAATAGCTGGATGGTATGGAAGGGTCAAAATCAAATAAATAAAAGAACAGAGAAAAGTTATGTGAAAGAAAGCTCTATGGCACATATAAGGCCAATTAGACTGACAATTTATAAATGCAGTGAACACATGTCACTGACCAGAATAGCTTTTACCGAGAAGAGCTGTAATGATTTTGTTGAAGATTACCTGGTATAAGGCCTGCCAGAGGCTGGTTGTCTTCATCTCCATCCCGGTATGCCTGCCACCAGTTTGGGTCTTCTTGACTTATCACGTGGAGGATATCACCTTTCTGAAATGATAGGCCTAGCTCTCGACAAGGAACATAGGGATCATCAGAAGGATCATAATCAAAATGTGCTTTCACATGTACCTAAAGAAGCAGAACACAGAGTTTATATAAACAAGAGCCAGATTAGAACATAAGTATAGCTATATTAGGTCAGACCAATGGATTTCTGCAACACTCAGTCTGCAGGTTGGGATTTAACACCTAGCACAGGGCTGCCCAAGTCCGGTCCTCGAGATCTACTGGCAGGCCAGGTTTTCAGGATATCCTCAATGAATTTGCATTTGCATGAGAGAGAGATTGCATACCAAGAAGGCAGTGCAGGCAAATCTCTCTCATGCATATTCATTGTGGATATCCTGAAAACCTGGCCTGCCAATAGATCTCGAGGACCAGAGTTGGGCAGCCCTGACCTAGCATATGGAATCTGGAAGGGACGTAAAAAAAAACCATCCAATTAACAAAAAAGGAATACTACTCTAAACTTATTACTACTGCCCGTAACTCTTCTAATCTTTTTAACATAGCCCAATCACTCTCCAAATACTCCAGGAAAAAAAATCCACCTCCCTCTATTCAACCCACTGCAGACGAATTATCTACTTTTTTCCAATCCAAAATCAAAAATATTAGATCCCTCCTTGGACCAACCCTTCCAGACTCCTTCTCTCAAAACTCTATCGACTGCACACAACTATCATTCAGTACATTTTCAAATTTTAAAATACCATCATTAACAAATCTTCATTGCATCTTACAATCTTTAAACACTTCTAATAATCCCTTAGAAAGTATTCCTCCTGTACTCCTCAATAAATTTTTCTCTTTTTTTGGTCCATTTATTGCAGAAATGATATCTAAATCTTTCATTGACTGTGTCGTTCCCCAAGCTTGGAAAACAGCCTTAATCTTCCCTAAGCTCAAACAACACAACTTAGACCCCTCCTTACCGAAAAACTACCGCCCTATCGCCAATCTGACCATGATTTCCAAGTTAACCGAAAAAATTGTTCATTCTCAACTCTCAGAGTTTATTGAAAAAAACCATTCTTTACATCCTTGTCAAACAGGATTTCGTTCATCCCACTCTACTGAATTATCACTACTGGGCCTTATTTCAACAATACATTACCACCATGATCACCAAAAATCTGTTGTTCTTATCTCCCTAGATATAGCAGCAGCTTTCGATACCATCGACCACTCTCTTCTTCTTAACAGACTCAAGGATTGTGGTATCTCGGGTCCTGCTCTATTATGGTTTACATCTTTCTTCAATGAACGTCACAACATTGTATGCGTAAACAACGCTACCTCTATTGCCACAACACAATCTTACGGTGTCCCCCAGGGTTCTATCCTATCCCCTTTATTATTTAACATTTTTCTATCACCTCTCCTTACATTAGCTCAATCCATCGGATTTACTATCTTTGCATATGCCGATGACATACAACTTCTCCACCCAATCAATACCTCAAATATTTCAGACATAAAAGACATCAACAACAAATTAGACATCATATATGACTGGTTGTTCACAAATAAACTCTCCCTTAACCTAGAAAAATCCCGAGGTATGTTATTCTCTATTAAAAACACAGAATCTCTATTAGACAACATATTAATCAAATCAACACCTATTCATATGGATACCAAAATAAAACTTTTAGGTGTCACTATTGACAGGGAACTCTCTTTTCATGACCATATAAGTTCAATCGTTAAAACCTGCTTTTTTAAATTACGTATTATTCGATCTCTAACTTCTGTACTAGAAACCAGTTCAATCATTATACTGGTTCATTCATTAGTAATTTCCCATTTAGATTACTGTAATTCACTTCTTAATGGTCTCCCTCAAAAAGAAATCAGACGCCTACAACTGATACAAAATACTGCCATAAAACTTATATATAAAATAGGTAAATATGACCATGTCACTCCTCTTTTAAAAAAAGAACATTGGCTCCCTATCACTCATCGCATCACCTACAAAATCATCTTACTTTCCTTTAAAATAAAACTTTCTCATCTGCCCTCGTTCCTAGATAAACTTCTTATTCCTCAAAGTTCTCCACGCACACTAAGATCAACCGACCAAAAACTTCTTTTCATCCCCTCCTTAAGAGATTTCTACTATACACGGAAAGTGAACTTCGCAGTAACTGCACCTACTCTTTGGAACTCCCTACCACAGCATCTCCGTGATGAACTTCGACTTGATAAATTTAAGACTGGTCTTAAAACTCTCCTATTTGGTGATGCATTTAATAATCATTAGAACTATTATTCTTTTTCTTCCTTTTCACAACAATTTCCTTGACAAAGCAACCCTTCCCTTATGTACTACCCAACCCCTACTATCTCCCTTCTTCTTCTTTAATATGTAACTTTTCCCATCCCATTATTCTACCCTCACATTCTAGTACGTCTGGTAACTGTTTGTTCGTTTGTTTGTTTATTTTATTATATGTTCACACATTTTTCTTTTTTCTTTTAATTTTACTCAGTTTTCCCTATCTTTTTAATTCGATTGTTAACCAGCTAGATATTAATTTGATGGTTGGTATATCAAAATCAATAAAACTTGAAACTTAAAAGAATAATGCTTGTTAACACCAATTACCAGCTCATTAGTAAGTGCACAAATTAGTGTACTAGTTACAAATTGGGGTGTGCAATGTTTTAAACAGGGTTAAAAAAAACCCAATACGACCGCACAACATTTTTACTAGAATGCTAGAAGTTTGATTATCGATGCCTTAAACTGGAATATAATTGTAGGTTAATGATGAAATGTAGATAGCTTGCTCTTTTGATAAAAGCTTCATATGAGAAGCTTTATTCACCAGATGTTTCTTAATTAAAATCCTAAAATAAAAAAGAACGTTCTGCGACTGGTTCTCTAATGTATTTCTGTAACAAAAAGAGAAAACTATCCTGATAATCCTAAACAATTAAAGCAATAATCTCAAACCAACTTGAATGCTTATCTGTGTGATTCTAGCAACCACTCTAGGTTAAAGATTAGATAGAGACTTAAAAAAACAAACACTTAAATTTAGTCTTTTAAAAGAAATGCCCTGCATAAAAGCTAGACAGATTTCCTGAGACATCAAGCTGTTCAGTGGTATAAATTAATATCTGAATTTTTGAATAAGAAACCAAAGACTGGTCTTCGTGACATTTGGAGCATTGGAATAGAGCAGCAGATTTCTGTGTACCAATGGCCACGAATTTGGACTTGGGGGATGAGATGTACGGCGTCTGCATCTATGAGACAAACATGGTTTTTCTTGTTACATAGAGCTTTTTGGACCTCTGTTCGTTTACAGAAATTGGATAGTTCTAAGTTTAATAGATGCTGGCACTGTCATCTCAATGTAGGGACATTGGATCATTTACTGTTCTATTGTCCATTGATATTTAAATTTTGGAGATCCATTTGGGATCAAGTTAATAAATTATTGGAAAATCAAGTGGCATTGATGTACGATAACATGTTATTTGGCACGTTAATGAGGACCAAAAGCCAAATATCTTCCCATAATAATAACTGGGATCGGTTAAATTATACTTTCTGGTGGGAATCTCTATGCCACATTTTTAAAATGGAACGTACGATGGCCATACAGCAGGGACATTATAGGAAATTTATGGATGTTTGAAAGCCATTGATAAAATTCTGTAAGGAGTGATTGTTGATTTTTGCCCTTTGATCATACACGTCTAGGGTAGGTGAGTGGGTGGGGAGATACTTTTAATTTGAGTGCAATTGTTAGATATTTAGAAGGGGGGGGGGATGATATATCTGTTTGTCATAAAATATAATTTGATAGAATTTAAGTGCTGTTAAAGTGTAAAATGTCTGTATAATATGTTGCACTTATTTTTGGCTTTAAAATGAATAAAGATATTTAAAAAAAAAAGAAATGCCCTGCATAAAAGCTAGATGTTATAAATAAATGAGCATTTTAAATATAAATATCTGAATATAGGAAAACTTCAGATCACCTACCACATTCTCCTTGGCAGGTGGCGGTCTGGTTTGTTGTGTAGGAATCAGTACGAATGTCAGAGTGCCATGCATGTCAGCCTGTGATGAAAAGCACATTATCTTCAGTGATCTACCACACAAAATCCAAGAGACCTACTTAAATCTGGCAGGTCTGGATATGCTTGACAAACCCACAAAGAATTCCAACAGCCATAGCTGAACACAGTACCTCAGTATGGGACACAGGACAAAGAAATTAGAAGCTGACTGAGTGATGAATGATTTTGTCAGCAATACCTAACTTTGTCAGCCATTCGGTTCCTCATGCGCTCCAAATGGCTGTCAGTTCTCACAGGATGAGAACTGACAGGCAGCCATTCGGAGTGCGGGAGGAACCAAGTAGACACGCATAAAGCACGTGCCTGCCTCCTGCACCGCTGTGCTGCTGCCGCTGCAGGGAGAGCAGCGGAACCTGGGCAGGAGTGCAGAAAGCGCGCTGAACCGCCAGGATGCCAAAAAAAGGTATCGGGTTGGGGGGGGAAGAGGGTGCCTGCCTGCCTTTGGGCTGGCTGGTTTGGTTGACTTGGGACTGGCTGGCTTGGGGTGGGTTGGCAGGTTGCCTTTGGGCTGGCTGGTTTGGGACTGGCTAGCTTGTGAGTGGGTTGGCTGGCTGCCTTGGGGCTGGCTGGCATGGCACTAGATGTGCCTACCATTAGACATGCCCACTACTAGATGTGCCCTGTACTCTGTCCCAGCCTACTACTAGACCACCAGAAGGGGTACAGGGCACACCATTTGGTTCAGAATTTTTTTTTCTTGGTTTTTCCTCCTCTAGAGGTGAGTGCGTCTTATGGTCAGGTGCATCTTATGGAGCAAAAAAATACGGTATTTTAATTACATTTTTATAGCCTGCTTAACCAAAAAACATTTGCTCAAACTCCCAGTCTCGCAAGATCCTCTTGCACTTTTTCACAATTCTCTTGTGATTTAAGAACTTTGAACAACTTTGTGTCATCAGCAAATTTAGTTATCTCAGTAGTTATTTCCATCTCTGTATCACTTTAAAATACATATGTTAAAAAGCAGCGGTCCCAGCATAGAACTCTGGGGAACCCATGATTTACCCTTCTCAATTTAGAATATTGACCATTTCACCCTACTTTGTTTTCTATCTTTTAACCAGTTCTTAATCCATAATAGGACATTACCTCTTATCCCATGACTTTCTAATTTCCTTAGGAGACTTTCATGAAGTACTTTATCAGATGTCTTTTGAAAATCCAGATACAATAATGACCGCATGTTTAGTCATCTCTTCAAAGAAATATAGTAGATTGGTGAGGAAAGATTTTCCTTGACTAAATCCATGTTAGCTTTGTCTCATTAATCCATGCTTATGTATATGCTCTGTAATTTTGTTCTTTATATAACAGTTTTGCTCGGCACCGGCATCGGACTCACTGGTCTATAATTTCCCGAATCACCTCTGAAACCCTTTTTTAAAAATTGGCATTACATTAGCCCACTTCCAACTCTTTCAGTTAAAGATAAATTACTAATTACTAACAAGAGCTCTGTGAGTTCATTTTACAATTCTATCAGAACTCTATCAGTACTCTAGGATGCATACCATCCAGTCCAGGCAATTTGTTACTCTTTAATTTGTCAAATTGCCCCATTACATCTTCCAGCATTACAGAAAATTTGCTTGTTTCTCTGACTCATCAGCACTGAATACCATTTCTGGCACTGGTTATCTCCCCCACATCTTTCTCAATGAAGATTGAAGCAAAGAATTCATTTATTCTCTCCACTATGGTCTTATCTTCCCTGAACGCCCCTTTTACTCCTTGGTCTAGTGGTCCAATCAATTCTTTTCCTGGCTTCTTGCTTTTAATAGACCTAAAAATATTTTTACTGTGTGTTTTTGCCTGCAACACCTCCATTGCCTTCCGGTCTTCTGGTACTAAGGGTGTGACATGCACAGTGGAGGCCATGTAGCCCAGCAACCTCAACATCTGCCAAGCTGTGACCTTCTGGCAGGTGCAAAGCTGAGTGGCTAGGTGGCTAGTGTATCCACCCATGACATAGGGAGAAATACTCATGCCTGCACTGTGCCTAGGGCGGCTCCTATGAATTCCAATTGTTGGACTGGGGACGGATGAGACTTGGGGTAGTTTAAAAAGTAATCATAGTAGCTTTAACACTCAAATAGCTCTCTACATTGTCTCCTTAGCACCTTTCTTCAATGTGCTCTTTATCAGCCAATCATCTAGAAAGGGAATCACATGGACTCCCAGTCTGCGTAGCAATGCTGTAACTAAGACATTTGGTTAATACCCTGGAAGCTGATGAGAGGTCAAAGGGCAGAACCCAGTACTGGATTAATGTTTTCCCACTCAATCCTGAGATACTTCCTGTGAGCTGAAAGTATTGGGATATGCTTACAGGCATCCTTTTAAGTGCAGAGAGAATAGCCAATCTTATTCCTGAAACAATGAGAGAAGGGAACCTAAACCTTTCTGTGACCAGATATTCAATAAAGCATGAGGCAGGCATGTGGGTTCTCTTGGAGAGGGGAGGATATAGTGGATGCTACGGATGGTCAGACTGAATGGGCTATTTTATTTATTTATTTAGATTTTTATCCCGTCCTCCCAATAGCTCAGAACGGTTTACAAGTAAACATTCACAATGGAGTGAATTGGACATACAAGATTATACAGTAGATTTAAATACTTGGACATACGAGACTGTGCAGCAGTTTAGATATAGAGACTATACAGCAAATTAAGAACAGTTGTTTAAATATAAGTAGTTTAGTTTAGATACAAGTTATTTAAGTATAGGCTGAGAGTGGACTATACAGAGATTTAGGCAGAAGATTAGAATGGAGAAAGAAGGGTAGAGGTGGGGTTTAAGGAGGTTGGGTGTAGCCTTTATCTTCCATCTCTTTCTATATTTGTTCAGGTCCCTCAGATCTAGGAAGGGGCACATTCCCCATTTAATTTGGGACAAGGAAGTATCTGGAATAGAATCCCTGCCCTTCCTCTTCTGGTGGTATGGGACCAACTGCATTGGTCTTTAGAAGGGTGGAGAGTTCCTCTACTAATACATCCTTTTTCTGAGAGCTTAAGAAAGTTGCTCTTGGAGGACAATTTGGTAGTCTCTGTTGCCAATGAAGTAGGTAACTAACACACTCATTGGAGGTTAAAAGAGTAAAACCCACGAGTTGTAGGTTAAAAGAGGCCACCTTTCTTGGAAAAAAACTCAGCCTCCTTACTACTGGTGGCTATGTTTTGCTGGAGCCAGTCAAAAATTCATCCCTTGTTTTGTCTGGGAAGCTGGTTGGGCCTTTTGCACACGGTTGACCTGAACGAGCATGCTGGGGTTGAACTGGCTGATTGTGGCAAGGAGTGAATCTATGCCTAAGAGAATAGTTGGGTGCTCAGTTTGACTTGTCCAAAAGCCTCCTGGAAGAAGAGGGTGCAGAAAGCACTTGCTGAGAGATAGTTTGATAGTATCAATATGTTTCTTAATGAACAACCTCCTCCCACCTTCTCTCCAAAAAGGTTATCTTCACGTCAGGTAGCATCTGCCAACCTCTGCTGGACTGTTGGGTCCAAGTTAGAGACACTACTACAAAAATTAGATGGTAAGTGAAACAAACAAACAAACCCAAAAACTAATTCCACTATTTCACACAATCAACTTGATGAGAGGAAAGGATCTCAGAAACCTACTTGATTCATGCTCAATTGTAAAACAGAATCAAGTTTTTACTGGTTCCTTGTTTCTATCATCAATCCTGAAAAACCTCTGAAGATATATAATTGTAAGTGTCAGATCCAGAAGAGTAGCAGCCTTCAGTGGTTTGAATGGGGCTTCCACAAGGCCCCGTAGAATGATGGTAAGAGTCCACGAAGGGAAAGGATGTCACAAGGGAAGCCACAAACAAAGTATCTCTCTCAGAAACTTGGTCACATTCGGATGAGCAGGAAGCAAACTAGAACCCCTGAAGCATGAAAAGCCTGCTACCGGAACTTTAAGGGAGGCCAATGCTAAACCCTTATCTAAGCCTGCCTGAATAAAGTCAGGACCACCAAAATGGGAGCCCACTCAGGCACCACCCAGTCTTTAGCACACCACTATTGGGAAGCCTTCCAGGCTGAGTATAAGAAGCCATAGTTTAGGGTTTCCTGGACTTCAAGAGCGTTGAGAGGACCTCCTCTGAATAACCATACCTCATCAAGGCTGAGTGCTCAAGAGCTATGCTGGAAGACCAAAGCGCTGTGGGTCTCCATGGGCACCGGACCCTGACCGAGAAGATTGCGAGGAAGAGGGAGGGTGAGCTTCCTGTCCTGCTGAAGACTGACGAGATCTGCAACCATGGACGACAAAGCCAGTCCAGAGCAACTAAGCTGGGAAGACCTGACCAACCAGAGGCCACGGAGGGAACACATAAAGGACCTTGTGAGGTGGCCAGGGCTGAACTAAGGCATACAGCCCTAAGCTTCTGCACTCTGTTCTGTGACTGAAGAAGCGCCTGACCTTCGAGTTCTCTACTGAAGCTATCAAGTCCATCTGGGGCCCAGCGCTGTACAATCAGACAAAAACACCTTCCATGAGAGGGTCCATTCTCCCGGGTACAGGACTTGTCGACTCCGGTCACATGCGCTGCTAATAGAGACAGAAGACATAACACCACCCACCAAGAACACTCACACCACTTTTCCTTCCAGAGTGGGCTGGAAGTGAGTAACGCCAGGCAAATCGCCTGAAGCTCCAAACGATTGATTGACCGACACCACTGATGAGGAGTCCACTGTCCCTGAATGGAGTGGTCTCCACAGTGATCACCCCAACCCGAGAGGCTGGCATCCATATTAGAACTTAACCATTCTAAGATCCGAAGAAGCTTACCCCAACGGAGAGCATCCTCCTGAAGCCACCAGCACACACTTCTGCATGCTGTTTCCGTCCAGGGGAGCGGCATCTGAAAAGGATGTCTTGCAGAAACCTTTGAAAGAGGGTCTCCTGTAGAGGGCGAATGTGTGAACTGGCCCAAGGGACCACCTTCAAGGAGACTGCCATGGACCCCAGCCCCTGCAGATAATGCATGACCCTGTCCCAGATACTCCAAGGTCTGTGACAGCATCACCTGGCTATTTTTGAAGTTGACAATGCAACCCAAGCTCTGTAGCAGGGAGACGTCTCCACTGTACAAGTGCACTCGTGTTGATATGGAGCCTGGATCAACCATTTGTCCAAGAAAGGATGGATCTGGACACCCTATCTGTGGAGAAAAGCCGCTACAAGTACCATCACCTTGGTGAAAGTGTGGGGAGCTATCGTGAGCCCAAAGGGAAGAACTGCAAACTGTTGCAGAAATGGAAATGCTTTTGCAGAACATGGAAACGCAGAAACCTGCAATACTCCAGAAATATTGGCATATGGAGGTAAGCCTCTATGAGATCCAAGGATGCTAGAAACTCCCCAGGAGAGACAGCAGCAATGACTGTGCACACAGGTTCCATTCAGAAATGAGGAATCTGCAGGAAGCGATTGATCGATTTGAGATCCAGAATGGGCCTCCAGTCCTCCGAGCCATACTTTGGCATGATGAAGTATAAAGAGTATCTTTTGAAGGCCAATTCTGGAACAGGTTCTAGTGCTCTGATGTCCAAGAGACGCTGCAAAATAGTACAGACCTGCGATTCCTGTTCTGGCCAACCTGCCAGAAACAAATCTGGAGACAGGTAAAAGAAATCTATCTTGTTCCCCCCTCCCCCAATGATGTCCAGCACCCATTTATCTGAGGACATGCAAGTCCACTCCTGGTAAAACTGAGAAAGGGGGCCTTCTGGAGGGTTGTTTAAGAGCAGTAGCTGCCCAGGATCCAGATGCCTGAGGACGTCTGGAATTGGAAGTGTTGCCACGGGGACTGTATCCCTGGGAATATCTAGGAGAGGATGAGCCCGAGGATCCCTGACAAAAACAGCGGGAGGGACATAAATTACCACTATCCCCTCCCAAAGTCCGACAAGTCTTGTTCACAGGGAGACTTAGGGCGGCAATCAGCAACACCAGCCAATAGGTCATCCAGACCTTTCCCAAAAGAAAACTGACCCTTGAAAGGAAGTCTGCTTAAAGTGTTTTTGGACACAGTGTCCACAGCCCAAGGACGGATCCAAAAGGCCGGCATACAGACATAAGTGGTATAAACTCAAATGAGATCATAAAGGGCATCCACCACATAATCCACACCAGCTGGGGACAGACATCCGCTTCCACATAGGACACCCTATGCAATCTCATGTGATAGACACGCGCTGCAAAGGAGGCTGCCACCACCTTGATGCCTAAAGAAGCCACATTACAAGGGAGGTCCATGCACCGGGTATCCAGCGCCATGGCAGAATCCACCGTAGGATGATTTAAAAAAAAAAAAACAACAAACTGCTGAAATGCAAGAGCCAGAGGATAAAGCTTAGATTTAGCTTGAGAGAGCTGGAAAGAGCAGACTGGACATCTTATTGTTCTGTAACCAGACCAAGAAGCTGTGGATGGGATGGAAAAAAGAGGATAGAACATTAGAACAGTCCATAACTGAATACTGTGACATGGAAAGAGGAAATTCCAATTTTTTGCTCTTTCAGAATCTCAGCAATAAAATGGTGCTTAAAAGCCATGCTTAAAAGGTCTGCTGATGGAGGGGTCCTCACCCAAATCCGGACTCTCAGGGTGACCATGTTAACTAGTCCCAGCAAGGGTATCAGCTAGATCCAAAATAAAAGAAGTGTCGGGAGACAAAAGCGGCATATAATCTATATGGCATAATGCAATCAAGCTCTGCCATGGCCAGATGAGAGGACTCCTGAAAAGGGGTCTCTGCCACAGGCGCAACTGGTTTAAAAGAAACTGATGCGCCTGCTGGCTGCGTTCAATGAGCTGGGTCCAAAGAATACACTTTCCAGAGGAGCTGAAAAAAGTACAGTGAAAATTCACGCCTTGTCCACTGTAGGGCCCTGCTGAGGCGCTCGCACTGCACCAAAAAAGTCTCCAGACTCAGAATGCAGGTGTTTGACGTCAAATTCCAGAACGGCTTCAGGACAAGATATTTTCCTGAAATCACAGACCCAGGCCAGCTCCCCAGCCCTGGAGGACCTGAAGAGGCAAAGCTCGTAGCTCCCACTCCCTTCTCCAGTGCGATGCGACATGCGGTGTACGATCATTAATCTGGCGCCAATCCGGTATAATCAATGCACAGATGCGACAGATTAGGGGCTAGGGAGTCCATCCCAAACAATTTTTAATCAAATCGAGGGGTTTTGAGGCAGAAATAAAAACTTTGAATAAAAGATTGATAAATATCTAAGATAGCCACCGCCAGCGAATTCGCGCCAAAAAGGGCAAAAATAAAGAAAATCCGAAAATAAAAAATAGCAATTTGGGGTTTGGGGAGGTGGGAGACCTGAATGCATTTTACAGAGTCCCACAGACCACCCCCGAAGCTCCCATAGGAAATAATGGAGGTGTACTTACAGTTTGTGATGTGCCTGCCTGCCAGCTCTGATACAATGCAGCTGAATGGAGGAAAAGGATTTTCTGTCCCAGAAACTGCTCCAAATGACCAAACTTGAAGATCTTCAGACTGTATCCTCTGCCCCAATGGAAACTCTCTATATGACTAGGGGGTGGGCAACACAGCCTATGCCCTGAAACCCGGAGGGAAATTTTACTCAGGACGCATATAGCCTACGCTTAAACCCCTGACAGGGTCAGAGGGCAAGCGAACTCCCAAGGGAATGGATCCCAAGTCTGAGAAGGGTGGCATAAGCAAGCTGGCTCCACAGATCCACTAAAGCTTCTCTGTGAAGCAGCACTCCGGCTCTGCAGGACTGAGTCCTTTCCTCCAATTGGGGACCACCAGAAAGGGGTCTCAAGGCACTGAAGTCACAGAAAAAGACAAACTTTAAGCGAAAAAATAAGAAAATGAAGCAGAGCAATTCAAAAGACTTCTGCATGGATTGCTTGCAGAAATTGAAACTGGATATGGCTCTAGCTCTCAGTCTAAGGGGGAGGAGCATGTGCTCAGAAAAGTGTTCCATTTCTGCAACTCTCGGATTGCGGGTTGGGATTGAACACCTAGCGTATGGAATCTGGAAGGCACATAACAGAAAAGAACTTTAAGCAAAAAAATAAGAAAAAGATGCAGAGCATATCCAAAAGACTTTGGCACGGTTTGCTTGCAGAAACTGAAAACTACTAGGGACTCCAACTCTCTCTCTAAGGTGGGAGGAGCATGTACGCAGAAAAGTGTTTGGATTTTTTCAACTGCTGTATTGCAGGAAGGGATTGAACATCTAGTGTACTGAATCTGGAAGGGACATAACAGAACTTGGGTTTTCATACCTCAGACTGATTGGGTTTGGGAGAAATTTGAAGATACTAAGGTGCTTTGAAGTGCTACTGGTGGGAGGGAGGCCAATACCTTTTGTTTGGATAGAGCAGATGAATAAAGTTCTTAGTCTAATTACATGAAGAAATGGGTAAGAAAATGGAAAACAATGAAGGCTCTGTATAGTGAATCTATGACAACTATATAGAAATTTATATGAGTGACCACATAAATACATGAAAATGTGCTTCACAACTGTGACCAAAACATCAACATAATCAACTTACCAACAACTCAAAAACTTCATTCACATCTTTCCCACGAATCTCGATGCCATTTATCTCCAGCACTTCATCTCCTTCATGCAATAAACCACTCTTCTCTGCAGCACCACCTTTAACTATTCGACTGATGATCACAGAATCCAGTTCATTCCGCACAGTGGCGCCCTAAGCAATGGTAAAGAGATCAGAGAATATTTCAAATAATTCTTCAATTTTAAAAGTTAAATACAGTGAAACAAGCTTCTACTTTAAATATTTTTAAAATTATATTCATTACAAAAAATGAACAAGGATTGCAAGGCATTGAATATCTCAATAAAATAAAATTATGAAATAAGAATACAGCTGACTTATCTTGTGAGGATTAGAAAACAGTTGAGGAAGAGGTAGATAGATCAATGCTCACCAAACAAATTTTTAGGTATATTTTCTAAAATCAGTTTTCACAGAAAAAAAAATCTTTTATCCTCATTGTAAGTAATTTAACTACACTGAGCTGTTTGGTACTGGGTAAAAGGTAAAATGCCAGAATGTAGCTTCTCACAATTTACCTGGGCACTTTTTTTTAGGGAGTAGAACAAAAAGAGTAGAAGACATCAGTAAAAGACAGGTATTGTGGAAAAATTTGCCAATATGTAACAAAGTACACAAGCCTTGACTAGACGGACTGAATGTGGACCATTTTGGTCTTTTTATCTGCCACCATTTACTATGTCACCAAACCCTGAGGTTTGGCTGCTCAGCATACTCTAGTATACATTAAAAAATTATTCTGCTAGAATCAGTCTATTTCTATATATTTGAACTCTACATTCCTCTCAATTGTGCACTTGGTGTACTCTAGTGTCACTCTACTGTGGAATACCTATTTCAGATGCCTTGATTCCAGTTTTAGGCCAAGACTAGGTAACAATATTCTTATCCCATGGTCTGTTCTGATAGTACGGGTTAAAGATGTTGATATTCTTTTGCATCCTTTGGGAAAATTGTGAAGCTCCATTTTATTATTTGCTCTCGAGGAGGGACTTTGACACCCCTGCTTTAGAGGGAAATATTCAAATAACATTTACCCTGGCACACAGGTAACCTGGAACTCTTATATATAGGTAATAGTATGATCACTCCATGAACATCCAGCAATTTCAGAAATTGGTCACTCTTCCTGGTTGATGTGGATACTTAAGACAACCTTGGATAAGAAAGAAGGGACTGTAGCAGTACTATTCCATTCTTTGAAATCCTGAGGAAGGGTTCTCTACAAGATAATGCCTGCAGTTTCAACACTTGTTGTGCTGATGTGACCGTCACCAGAAATGCCATCTTAACCATCAGGTCTATCAAGTATGCTTCCTCCAGAGGCTCATACGGAATCTTAGCGAAAGCCTGCAGGACGAGATTAAGGCTCCTTGTTGGAAGAAGTTGCTGAACTGAAGGGTGGAGGCATAATGTTCCCTTCAAAAATCTTAACATATTTGGGTGAGAGGCCAATGTCCTTTTGTTAGCCTGAGTTCTGATGCACAAAACATCCACTATCTGTTTCTTGCAGGAGCCAACCGCTAGGCCTTTTGCAAGACCCTCTTGAAGAAAGGCTAGAATCAAAGAAATTGGGGCTGTGACTGGGTCCATACTCTTCGTTGCACACCAGTCTTAGCAGCACTTCCAGGCTTTCGCATAGGCAGCCAATGTTGACTGCTTCTTGGACCTCAGGAGAGTGGCAACGACCACCTCAACATACCCTTTGTGTGCTAGGGCTGCACGCTCAAGAGCCTTGCTGAAAGACCAAGGCAGTCTGGATCTTCTAGGGCAATTGGTTCCTATGTGAATAACCCTGGATGACAGGGTAGTCTGAGACCCTGGTCCTTCAGTAGAAAGTCTGGATCTGCATGCCACCTGAATCACCAATCCCGGATGCAACTTTATTCTCCTCAGAAATCTTCCTATCATGGGCCACAGAGGGAACACGTACAGAAGCTCTGCCTGTGGGGGGTCAAGTGATGCAGCCTGTCTGAGCAGACGTGCGATCGGAGAGCTCCCGCCCCACGGACATATAACCCGCGCTAAAATCAGCTTCTACTGCACCTGGACGGGGACTGCACAATTTCTTCAATCGGTGAACACCCCTGCTCTACGGCGAACCTGTTCAGCGGGTACAACGAGGCGGGGTATGCCAGTAAAATCGGCGAAAGGCACCCGGGACAGGCCCTCACTCACCCCCTCCAAGATGGCGGCGGAACCGGCTAACTTTACTATACCTGCTGGAGACTGGATCGCTGACATCACGCGGTCAGTCTCCGCGGCACTGGCAGACAGGCTTAATAAGATCCAGTCAGCTGTGGAGGAGATGCACGAGAAATTTGATTCCCACAGCCGACGGCTCACCGAAGTGGAACAGCGAGTGTCCGATCAGGAGGACACGTGTGTGGGCCTGACCGCCCAAGTGGCCGAACTGAAAAACACCTCCCGGGAATTGCTGGCCTCCCTGGAGGACCAGGAGAACAGAAGCCGCAGAAACAACTTGCGAATGGTCGGGCTCCCGGAGACGGTAAGCGATCAGGAACTGTATGCCGTCTTTGGTAAGTGGCTACCTGAGCGTCTGGAACTGGCAGGGGGCACCGAGGGCTTCGCCTGTGAAAGAGCTCACCGCATTGGAGCCAAGCCTGCGGAGGGGGGGAGAGCGAGGACCGCTATAGCCCGATACGCCTGCTGGAGGGAAAAGGAGATGATTCTTTGGGCATTTCGCAGGGCGGGGGCCCTGGATTACAACGGCTCTCGGATTCTCCTTTTCAAGACCATGGCGCCCTTCAACACGGACCTCCACAATAAGGGGATTAAGTTCGCCCTGGTTTACCCAGCAAAGATCCGGATATGGCATGAAGGCAAAACCCTTAACATAACCACCGGAGAGGAAGCCAAGGCTTTTTTAGCCAAGCTGCCTGCTTGATGTAATGGGCGGGGGTGCCTTTCCCATCTACTTTCCACGTTTCCGGTCAGACTGAGTTGGGAGCACTTGCAGCCTGGATGGAGGGCTGCCACTTTTCTACTCACTTTCACATACAAGGTTTGGGGATAACAGACCCGGTTACTGAGGTGGACCCACCTTATTCCTGCTTCAACGCTGCCCCAGAGGACTCGCTGGGGAGGACCGTGCCGGGCCTTTGTTTCCAGTGCCTGCTGGGATTCTTATACCATCTCAGCACAGTGTCCCAACTGGTGGATCTTATACGACGGAATCGGTGGTGGATTTTCCCTGGCTGTACCTACAGACCTTGTTCAACACCTGCTAAGGATCTGTTACTGATACACTTTGCTGGTGCTTAACAGCCTTGCAAATCTGACTTTACTCTACTTTATTTTTGAGATGTGCGATTCTACGGGATGCAGAAGGGGAGTTTACTGGGGGTGGGGGGAGGTCTCCGGATAGGCTGGGGGGTACATATGGGTATGTATGCTGGCTGGGAGGGTTCAGCATGGGGGGGTAGAGAGGGGGGAGCTGGGATGCTGGGGGGAAGTGGGGTGGGGTGCGAGTGGGGGTTGGTGTCTGAGTCAGGAATGTGTGTGGGGGAGGGTTGTGTGGGGGTATGGTTTGCTGGGCTCTGGGGCACTGGGACCCAGAGGGTGGCGAAGCTTAGCTGGGAGGCTTCGCCCGCTCCTATCTATTACTTTGGTACGTGTGCAATTCCTGTATGGCTGGTGGAGAATGGATGAATCTCTCTGCTCTCGGAGGGCGGTTTCCCTCTGGGTGTTGGCGAAGTATATTGCTTTTCTCTCTACGCTATGGCTGATTTAAGGGTTGTCACCTTTAATGTTGATGGCATCAGGTCCCCAGTTAAAAGATCTCGCATACTCACGAGCTTGCGTAATTTGAAAGCGGATGTGGCTTTTCTGCAGGAGACCCACCTAACTCAGATTGAACATTCCAAATTGCGGAGAAATTGGGTAAGGGATGTTTACTCCTCCACTTCTGGGGGCCGACAGAGGGGGGGGTGGCAATTCTGCTACACAAGCGGTTGCCCTTTGTCCTGCATAAACAATTAACGGACCGGGAGGGGAGATATGTTATTATCCTGGGGGAGATTTGGGGTCTAAAGCTGCTGCTCTGTAACTTGTATGCCCCGAACTCTTACTGTCATAAATTTTTCTCCACAGTTCTTTCCATGGTATCGGCTTACCCAGATTACCAGGTGATCTTGGGGGGAGATATGAACATCACTGCAGACCCAGGGGTGGATTGCAAACCCCCTAGGAACAGCTTAAGGGACCATGATAACAAGGGGGTGGGATTTCTGGCACGACACTTAGGCCTGGTGGATGTCTGGAGGGCACTACACCCGTACGACTCGGACTTCACCTTTTATTCCCATGTCCACAAAGTGTACGCCAGACTGGATTACATCTTACTTGACCAGCGGCTGTTCTCCAAGGCTACCAAATCAGAGATTGTGGAATCCACGGTTTCTGACCATGCCACCGTGGATCTCACTCTAACCCTCGCAGCGGGCAGCAAGGCTTCTTCCTGGAAAATGGCGCTACATTTGTACCATGATCAGGAGTTTCGGACCTACCTGCGGGCGTGATGGGTAGATTACCAGGCCACTAATGATTCTCCTGAGGTAGGGCCGGTAACTTATTGGTACGCCTCCAAGGCAGTCCTGAGGAGGCACGTGATCGCATATACGGCTGCCAAGCACCGGGCTTGGGGAGCAGAGCTTCTAACGCTTACGCGCCAGCTACATCAGTTCCGCAGGGCCCATATCTCCTCTCTGTCAGAATCCGATACTGGAATATAAGAAAATTCGAGAACGCATTGAGACTTTACTTCATCAGCGGGCGGAACGGACTCTCGCATTCCAACGGTATAATATGCATAGGTGGGGGGGCAAGACGGGGAAACTTCTGGCAAACCTAGTGCGCCCGTACAAAAAACGCCAACTCATCACTGCTATCCGCGACACTACGGGTACTCGACATGAGGGGGAGAGCCAAATTGCAGCACAGTTTGTCAGGTACTAAGAGAACCTGTATGGTAAACGCCCGTTGGATGAGACGGCTCTCGCGGAATTTTTCCTGGGCCTATCCCTACCATCCCTGGAGGAGGACCAGGCTGCATCGCTGAGCCTACCCATATCTGTGGCTGAACTCCGCGTCTCCATCTGGTCGCTCAAACTGGCGAAAGCGCCAGGTCCGGATGGGTTTGGACCTGAATATTATCGGATCCTTGAGGACTTGGTGGCGCAACCCCTGAGTGCAATGTATAATGCGGTAGCGGAGACGGGAGGCACCTTTCCGGATAATATGGCACACATTGTTCTGCTCCCGAAGCCGGGCAAGGACCCGGACCTGGTGGGGTCGTTTCGTCCCATTTCCCTCCTAGATCAGGACATTAAACTTCTGGCCGCGACTTTGGTGCGGCGGCTTTCTACCTGATCTTATTCACCCTGACCAGGTTGGGTTTGTACCAGGTCGCTACGCCTCTATGAATTTGCTGAAGGTCTTGGGCGCGATCCACGACAGGGTGGGTGGGGGCGGTAAAGAGGCGGTGGCAGGACTGGATATGGAAAAAGCGTTCGACAGCATCTCCTGGGATTACCTATTTTGGGTCCTACGCAGGGGTGGTTTTCAGGGTGAGTTTCTGGCCTGGGTGACGGCCCTATATCATAACCCCAGGGCACGCTTACTGATTAACGGGGGCCTGACTGGGGATTTTGGTCTGCAGAGAGGTACGACACAGGGCTGCCCTCTTTCCCCCCTTCTCTTTCTTTTGGCTATCGAGCCTCTAGCAGCCAAGGTCCGACAGGACGAGACCATACGGGGCATTGTGGTGAAGGGGCAGGAATGCAAAATCAGCTTATTTGCTGATGACATCCTACTTTATATGGACCAGGTTCCCCTGCACCTGCCCAGAGCCTTGGCGGTGATTCGAGCCTTTGGAACCTTGTCTGGATTACAAGTCAACTGTAGCAAGTTGGAACTCCTGCTCCTATCAAGGGGACTGGCGCAGCATTGGCATGCGGTATTGCCCATTGCACCCACGACTAAACCGATGCGCTATTTGGGAATATACCTTAGTACCGACCTGCTTACTCTTTATAACGCCAATATTCGGCGACAACTTGAAGCTATCGGAAAGTTCTGCCAAGCTTGGCAGGAGTTACCATTAGGTATCTTGGGACGGGTAGCTCTGGTAAAGATGGTTTTGGTTCCGAAACTTCTGTACCCTTTGCAGACTATGCCTCTTTGGCTCAGTAGGCGGGATGAACTTGCCTTTAAATCTACTATTTCCCGTTTCATTTGGAGGTCCCGAGCATCTCGGATAGCGATGTCCAAACTTACATTGGATAAAGGCCTGGGGGGACTTAATGTCCCGGATATTCGGCTTTATAATGTAGCGTCTCTCATTCGCTGGATCCATGAGGGTTATACAGGGTGCTATCGTTACTCTCCCTGGGGTTGGTTAGCGAACTGGAGCTCTCCTTTTCACTTTATGAATACATTACACCGTCAGGATGATCCCGGGAGGCGATATCTAGCTTGCTTTCGTTTTTTAAGACCGTTTAGAATGGCATGGCGCTGGTGGCGACGCAGACAACAGCTGTCGACGGAGGTGTCTCCTTTTGTATGTCTAGTAGGTAACTCCCGGTTTCAGCCGGGTTGGGGTAACTCAGTATTTCAGCAATGGGCGGTTCGGGGCTGCGAGACGATGGAGGACTTACTCGATATATCCCCCGCCGGATTCCCATCCTTCCAGCACACCCGGGACGCGTGGGGCCTTCCCTCTAGCTATTTATTTTCTTACTTCCAGGTGCATCACTATTGGGATGTTGAACGCAGAGGAGGCGAGGAGGTCTGGGTTAAGGGGTCTCTGGATACTCTTTTCTTGGCTACCCCATCCATAGCTAACTCCCTTGCTCATTGGTACCGAGTCCTTAAATCGTCTCTTCCCCTATCGGTGCTCACCCCTGCGCGTTCTTCCTGGGAACGAGACCTGGGACAGGATATTTCCGAACCTCAATTTTTAGCTTGTTTCAGCACTTTATATTCCTACACTAAGTCCGCTGACTTTCAAGAACTCCAATATAAGATTCTCCACCGGGCCTATTTCACTGCACAGCGAGGGGCCCGTATGGGGCTCTGGGATAGTGCTTTTTGTGTTAAATGTAAGAACCGAGTAGGTACGTACCTTCACTCTTTCCTGGAATGCCCCTAATTGAGTATCTGGCAGGAGGCCCTTACCCTGCTGGAGCACGCTGTGCAACGCACTGTTGAATGGGACTATGGGTTTCTCCTCCTGGGTCTGCAGACCTCCCTCCGGGATCAGGGTTTCATTATCCCCCACTGTAGATTCTTCTATAATGTTATCCTCGTAGTGAAAAAACTGATTTTGACTTATTGGATGTCGGTGGATCCGCCACCGTTACCCCACTGGAGGAGTAGACTTCGGGAAGTGGCTCAGTTTGAAATTCGAATGTATGCTAGGTCCCCGAGTGCGATTAAGCAGCATTACGTTGGCCTGTGGGAGAGACTGAGGGACCTGGTGCCATCACAAGGACAAGAACCGGACGGGGGACTGGCGCCTGTCTAGTTTTTATTTTGTGCTCTTCCTGCAACACTCCTGATAAACTTCATTACCTTTTCCTTCTATCATGCTTTGGTGCCCCAGGGATGGGGGGGAGGGTGGGAGGGAGGGAGGGAGGGAGGGGATTGGGGGAATGAGTGTTCTGTGTGAGTGGTATGGATGGTGCAGTATGTGAGTGGTGTTGCGAGTTATTTGTGGTTTTCATGGGTCTTTGCATAATATATAAAAAAGTGTGAGATCGCTGTCCCTACTGGGCGGCTTTATCTATTACTGTTGTCCTACATCGCTTTGGTTTCCGATGCCCTCGAAGCCTCATTCTACTTTGTTATATACTGTTTCTGTGTGGGGGAACTTGTTTGGGAAGCTTTGTCGCTGCTGCTGTATTTTCACTTGTCATGGACAAATGTTGCTCTATTGTTGTTTGTTGTTGCGCCCTGTTGGGTGGTGTATCTTTCACTGCTAATAAACATACGTTAAAAAAAAAAAAAAGAAGCTCTGCCTGTGGCCACAGCTATACCAGGGCGTCCAAACCAGTGCTTCCTGGTTCGTATCTTCAGCTGAAGAACCGAGCCACTTTCTGGTTGGTCACTGATGCCATCAGATTTAACACTTCCTGGGACAGAACCTATTTTCCCCGATCTACTTGCACATTGTCTACTCCTGTAACATGAGCCATCAAGAGAGCCAACAAGTGGATCTCCACCCACTGAAACTACAGTTGAGCCTCCTGGTATAGCAGCACACTCTTGGCGCCTCCTGGTCGACTGACATAGGCCAATGCTGTTGTATTGTCAGAGAACACCCTTACCGCTTGGTTCTGAAGACAATGCCCGAGTGCCTTCAGTGCTAGACAAATGACCCTCAGCTCCAACCAGTTGATTGACTACCTCCTCTGAGATGCTGACCAATGTCCCTGCACGGGATGCCCCTTGCAATGCGTACTGGCTGGCATCTGTTGTATGAGCCAAGTGGAGATGTGAAGCGATACTCTCCAGGATAGAGACTGAGGCTCTTGCCACCAGCTCAGACTGTGACATGCTTGGACGGTGTCCAAGGGAGGAATATCTACAACGCATCTGTTTGTGGAGACCAATGGGATAGGAGCACATCCCGGAGAGGCTGCAAGTGTGCTCTCACCCAAGGGATGACATCTATGGTTGCCACTACTGATCCCAGCACCTGTAAGTAATACCAAGCTGACGATGTTGGCCTGTCCTGAAAGTCTTGGATCAGACACGTGCGCTCTGTGGGCTTCCGGTAGAAAAACTTTGTTCTTCGTCTTGAAAACAGATGCCCAGGTACTCCAGGACCTGAATGTGCATCTGTAGTTAGAAGTTTTTGATGGCAGGGCAGCTAGAAGGGAAGACTTCGAGTGAGATTATGAGGAACCATTCACCACTGGAAGAAGTCCGAGATGACTTGGATAAGAGCAGACAGAGGTCTCATAGCTAGAGACCACCGAGTTGATAGGGGTTCATTGTGGAAAGTATGAAATGAAGACGTGCCAATGGAATAACATGCACTGTTGATGCCATGGAGGGGAAAATGGATGATGCTATGTCAAAGGGCTCAATGGCCCAGGGAGGTCGAGTAACTAGGATATGAAAGTGATCAACGTTCCTGGGAGGAAAAAAAAAAGATTTGGAGTTGCCCAAAGGTCAAAAATGAAAAACTGATAAAAGTGAACCAAAATCAGGTAAAATACTGGTGCATGATAAAAACAAGAAATATGAGGAAAATACTGAAAAATAGGTACGTGGAGGCACAAAAGAGTTCAATGTGCTGAAGAGAAAACTGAAAAGACAGCTTCTCAGTTCAGCTGAAAACGAAGAACTGATGGTCCTGCAAGCTGACGCTGGGAAGGAAGGTACCGGCAAGCGCAAGGTAAGGGCACTACCTAAAGATTTAATGTGAAGGTGCACATGGCAGGGTCCATACAAGTCATGTGAGAATATTACGTCTGCTTATCCTCAGAGAAAGTATGAATATTTTCAGATGTGGACAGAGCCACACATCTTACTGTGTATTTTGAGATTTGTGTACTAAGTACTACTTTTATTTTGCAATATCTGTGTAAATAGTACTGTGGGTAAAATGACTTTGCTTTATTTTAGAACAGCGGTCCTTTTTTGGATGTTGAGGAGCTTATGCTTACACTTTAAGAATGATGTGGTAGGGGTTGAAGATTAATGGTTATGGATTTTAGGAATGGGCACCCAAAAAAATTTTCATGTTTATATTCATTTTTTGCCCCTGCCAAATAAATAACGATACAAGTGTGCATTATATACACTTTTCTTAAAGAGGGCGTACTATTTGTTTCTAAAGCACACCCTATCTCAAGAAGGCACATGTGCACGCACTATGTAGAACTACTACTACTACTATTTATTATTTCTATAGTGCTGAAAAGGTGTACGAAGCACTGTACATTTTAATATACAATAGACAGTCCCTGCTCAGAAGAACTTACAATTTAATTTAGAAAGGACATTACAGGGTTGGGGAGATTATGGTAGAGGAAATGGGTATAGGTACAGTGGGTATAGGTGTCTGACAGCAATGAGTGGGAGTTAAGAGTTGAAAGCAGTTCCAAAAAAGTGGGCCTTTAACTTGGATTTGAACACTGCCTGGGATGGAGCATGACGTATTGATTCAGGCAGCCTGTTCCGCAAGAAAGAAGGGACGGAGTCTGGAGTAGGCAGTGGAAGAGAAGGGTACAGATAAGTGGAGCTTGCCCGGGGGGGGGGGGAGCATATCGGGGGGCTTCAGAGTGAATGCACTTGTAAGTCAGCAACAGGAGTTTAGACTGTATTTGGCAATGGACGGGGAGCCAATGAAGTGACTTGAGGAGAGGGGTGATATGAGAATAATGGTTCTCACGTAATATGAGTCATGCAGCAGAATTCTGAATGGATTGAAGAGGTGAGAGACGGGTACATGGGAGGCCTGAGAGAAGAACGTTGCAGTAGTCTAAGCGTGAGGTGACAAGAGCGTGGACAAGGGTTTTTGTATTGTGTTCAGAGAAAAGAGGATGGAGTTTTGGTAATATTATAGAGGAGGAAGCAACAGGATTTGGCAGTTTGTTGGATCTGAGCACAGAAGGAGAGAGAGGAATCAAAGATCACCTCAAGGTTGCGAGTTGACGAGAAGGAGAGGAGGATAGTGTTACCCACAGAAATAGAGAATGGCGAGAGGGGGGAGGTGAGTTTAGGCGGAAAGATAAGGAGTTCCGTTTTAGCCATATTCAGTTTTGAGATGGCGCAAGACATCCAAGTGGCAACGTCGAACAGGCAGGCTAAAATTTGGGCCTGAACTCCTGTAGAGATATCTGGCGTAGAGAGGTAGATCTGGAAGTCGTCAGCATAGAGGTGATATTGAAAACCATGAGAGAAGATCAGTGTACCAAGAGAGCGGGTATATATGGAAAAGAGGAGAGGGCCTAGGACAGAGCCTTGGGGTACGCCAATAGACAGCGGGATGGTGGCGGAGGAGGATTCATCGTAACATACGCTGAAGGTATGACGAGAGATAGGAAGAAAACCAGGAGAGCAGAACCCTGGAATCCCAGCGAGGACAGCGTGTCGAGAAGGAGGTGGTGATCAACAGTGTCGAAGGCAGTAGAAAGATCAAGAAGAATGAGGACAGAGTAGAGTCCATTGGATTTGGGCAGGAACAGGTCAATAGAGACTTTGGCAAGGGCAGTTTCTGTAGAGTGGCGAGGGTGAACGTCAGATTGAAGTGGGTCAAGAATATTATGAGAAGAAAGGACGTCCAGGCAATGGCGGTGAACAGCACGTTCGAGTAGTTTGGATAGGAAGGGGAGGAGAGAGATAGGGTGGTAGTTGGAGGGGGATGTAGGGTCTAGCGAGGTCTTTTTAAGGAGGGGTGTAACTACAGCATGTTTGAAGACATCAGGAACTGTAGCAGTGGAGAGCGAAAGGTTGAGGATGTGACAGATGGGAAATAGAAATAGCTCAACCTCTTTAGAAAAAACCCCACCACTTTACTTAATAGACATCGCGCCGGCGTTATGGGGGGTTTGGGGGGTTGTAACCCTCCACATTTTACTGTAAGCTTAACTTTTTCCCTAAAAACAGGGAAAAAGTGATGTTTTCAGTAAAATGTGGGGGGTTACAACCCCCCAAACCCCCACAACGCCCCCACAACGCGGCGCGATGTCTATTAAGTAAAGTGGGGGGGTTCCCCCCACGCCCCCCCATCGGAGCCCTAAAAACAGTAATTTAGAGTGGCACGCGCCTCCGCGCTGCGCTCAATTGTCTGGGCGCGCCTTTGTCCCGGCGCGCTTTTGACCTGATACCCTGCCTTCCATGCCAGATCAAGCAATATCCAACAGGAACAACTAGTATTGTAGGTACAAATATTGCCAGCCTCACAGTCTGTATATTCATTGAACAAAAATCACACAAATGCACATGAATGGAGTAAATACTACTGTAGTAAGAGACAACTGAAATATGGAGTGGTATCCTAGAAATGGAATGCCTCTTCTGTAGTCAAAAAGCAAGATCCCTTGCTTAATGGAACATTATAAAAGGAAAACGTGAGTCACACTTTTCATGAGGGGGGGCGTATCAAGACATAAAAATTAAGGTTGGCCCTTTTGTATGAGATGAGACACATGCTGCCTGGCACTGAAGGATCTTTTAGTAAATTAAGTGCCTCTGTTCTCTGGTAAGATTTTAGAAGACTGCAGCTGATTCAAAATAAGACAAATGTTTGGAATCTCGAGAGGAATGAATGCTCCCACAAGACCTATGAAATTAAAAACAGCACATTTTTCACATGCCTTTGCTCTCCAATACAAAGCACTGCAATAGCAAACCCAACTCTAGTTTTTAAGAAAACATTGTTAGGCAGTTCATCTTCTTTTAATGGGCAACTCACTGTGAGATACTGTTCATGTCACTAGTCTAGGATGCAAATGGAAATTAAATTCATCAGAACTGCAACATAGTCAAATGAGGGATTAACATAGATGAGTGTCACCTATTTCTTAGTTTTAAGTCAGGTTTGATCTACTTTATGTTGTGAATTATTTAAATGTTGTAGTAGAGTTATCTTCTGTTTATTGTGGATATGTGCATTATAATGTGGAATAGAAACAGATATTTTATTCATTGCTTGTTTTGAACTTCTGTTAGTAGATAAAACAAGAAACAGAATATGCCATGCACTTTGCTCTGGCTTTGCTTTCTCATGCATCTGAGAGAAAGTGCTTTTCTGAAAGGCTGTGGTAGAATGGGTTTAGTGGCTGCTGCAGGACCTCACAACCCCACCCCCTTTTACAAAATAGTAGCGCAGTTTTTAGTGCCAGCCATGTCTGTAACAGCTCCAAAGCTCATAGGAATTCTATGAGCATCGGAGCTGTTACCGACACGGCCGGCGCTAAAAACTGCGCTATGATTTTGTAAAAAAGGGGGGGGGGGGAGGGGAGGAATGCGACACACACATAGGTTTCAGAAAAAAATCAAAACTCTACTTCCCTTGTGTACATAATCAGCTTCGTTTCCTCACAGGCTTGGTACTTCTAATTATTCTGGCCTAAGACACATGGCTACACATTTTAATATGCAATAATCTTCTCTAACAAAAATCACAATTCCAACGGCTTATCCCAGACATGGCTACATATTTCCAACTGCCAAGGGATAATTGGCCTGCCTTGGCAGTCTTTAGTTACCTCTCTTGCAATCCCTGAATTCACCTGGAGGCATAGGCTTGAGGCTTTTTATAATAGAGCGCAAGTGTGTTAGGAGCTTAGACTTTGCCTAGGTAACAAGTGATAAGAATATGATCACAGTCTCCTATAATACGTCACAGACAAAACTATGAAACAAAGCTCCTGATCTGTGTCTGACTACTTCAGAGGAGAAATGCTTGTACTATGTGCTGTGGCCAAGGACATATTGAATCAGCAGAATCCTTTCACCTTCATATGCTCATCTGAGCTGATATCATGTGAACAACCTTGTTCTGCACCTTTGGTACAGAGGTCAGCAAGACTTGGCCACTTTATTTCAGTTATGGGACTTTCCTGAATTTCAGGCTTATCTCTAAGGGACAGGACATGGGGAGGAGCCTGCTTATCTTCAAGGACAATGCCCCTCTGAACCCTATAAGAAGGAAAGCTAGGAACCAAGTTGTGTGCTGGTTATTCCATCTGGCCTGAAGTGCCATCAATCAGGATTCTACCATAGTAACATAGTAAATGACAGCAGATAAAGACCTGAACGGTCTATCCAGTCTGCCCATAAGTTATACTCATTAAAATATACATGATTAGATTAACTTGTCTCTTCTTTGACATTTCTGGGTCGTAGAAATACCAGCCCACTTTTCTCTGCACCATTATCTGCTGAGATTTCTTGCCTGTCTGGCCTTCTGCCTCAAGATTCCTCATTTCAGGAGAAGAATTTGTCATAAGGTTGTACGTCCTCTGTGTTATTTCCAGTGGGTTCTAGTAACAGCCCTTAATTTCAAGGCCTAGCTAGGGTTTATGTGCGCTCACTAATTTTCCAATAAGAATAGGTATTATTTATGTCTGAACTCTTTATATTTGTCCATACTTCTAAAGCACTTGTATTCTCATTTTTGTTTGCATATAAATAAATAGCCTTTACTTTACTATAACGGGCTTGTCTCACTGCTTGTCATTGTAGTTCAGGAGATAAAAGTTCAGACCTTACGGGGGCAGAGGTATTATATACCGAGTCTAAATAAAATCAATTACACATTTTTGTTCCTCAATGCAATATTTTTGTGGGAAATCCTGAACACTCATTATTCACCTATTTAGTCCCACAAAGCCACTCTTCCAGAGAACTCCCCCTCAGGTACTGTAGCCAAGCTAGAATATCCTGGGAGGATCCTTGCTCAGGAATTCCCTGATCTGTTCTGCTCTAGGAATTTAACCTCTTCCCTGCCTGAGCCCCACACCTCTGACTAAGCAAGTAAATCCATCTATTCTAAGAAGCTCACTATCAGAACTAAGAGGAAGCATTTCGAAGGACCTCTCTACCACTCCCTCCTTCACAAAAAACAAGCAGCACTGAATATAAATCCTGTAAAATAGACATAAGAAATGCACCGGTAGTCTTAACCTTCTCCAAAATGTCAGAGGTACCTGACGTAATCCCAGGTGATTTCACCGCATGTGTATTTTTATAGGGTAAATATCCCTTGAATAATGACCTCAGCATCAAAGTTTATTGCCAATATGCTTATGTTTATTAAAAAGTTTTAATTGCACTTCGGTTTGTCAACAGCACGGTGTACAAAATATATAAAAACAGGAAATGAAAAGAATGCCATAAAAAATAGAAACAAAAAAGAGGCAACAATGTCAAAAAGGACTCTATGAGTGTGTACGTCAGCCAATCACTGCTAACAAACCACACAACACTAATAATCACCAAAAGTGCGGGAAAATTGACAATGTCTGTGTTTAGAAAAGTTACCGACCGGAATACCTATTTACATTTTACTAGTTGTCATCCTTCCAGACTCAAACAGGCTATTCCGGTTGGTCAATTTTTGAGAATTCGCCGGATTTGTTCTTCTCTGGCCGAATTTAAAATCCAGACCAGAGATTTATCCCAACGTTTTTTGGAAAGAGGATACCCGGAGTGGACTATTAGACGGGCTTATTTACGCGCCCGGCATGCCAATCCTGACTTATTGCTCCATCATGTACAGCGTTCTGATCCAGAACGTCAAGTATGTGTGGTCACATATTCTCCTCGGGCTCAACAAGTGGCTGCCTGCATCAGACGGCATTGGCAGGTGTTGAGTTTCCACTCTGTCTTTCAGGAACCCCCCCTCATTGCATTCTCGTGCCCCAGGAATGTGATCAGGCTCACGCTTCTTTAGGCCATATGTTCTGGAGTTGCCCTAAAATTTTACAGTTTTGGAGATCTTTGGGACATTACATTACGATACTATGGGGGAGGCGATGGCTTCCACAACCAAGAGCACTATTCGGATTCTACAATAAAGCCACGCCCAAACCCAAGGGCATGTCGGCTTTCGTCACTAGAGCGCTTTTGATGGGGAAAAAAGCAATACTTACTAACTGGTTATCCCACGATCCCCCATCATATGCACAGTGGCGTTCCTTGATGTTAATTCATGCTACATTGGAACGAAGACTGGTGGGAGATTTGGATTGTGAGCTTGGTCGTAGATTCTGTCAGACCTGGAAGCATTTCTGGCAGGATCTTACTCCGCATGCCCGCAGTAGATTATTGAACCTCTAAGTTTAACTCTTGCTCTCCATTTTTGTTGTGGTACTGGACTCCTGGGGTTGAAAGGGATAGTGGGGGGGGGGGGGAGGTTGTTCTGTTTTAATAACAAAAGCTTATGCTGTTTGTACTGGTTTGCTTTACTGTTTTTATAATAAAAATAATTGAACATATTATCACTGCGTCCTGCTGGCATGATCCTCATACCCACAGGGAATTTCAGTTAAGGAGTCACACCACTTGTGAATCACGGTGGGTTGTGTATGTCATCAGCTGTCCCTGTGGGTTATCTTATGTAGGACACACATGCAGAATAATCAAAACCAGGTTGACGGAACACAAGAGTAGACTTCATCAGGCTGTTGTGTCAGCTCCCATGGTTCCCCATTGTTTACAATTGGGCCATGAGTTCCAACATTTAACATGGATGGTGTTGGAACAGATTCCTGATACATTTAGAGGGGACAGAATGACACAGCTCCAATTGAGAGAACAATATTGGATCTTTCAGCTTCGTACTGTCACTCTGGGGGGTCTTAATGAATGTATAGAGTGGAACACTATTATTTGATTGATGACTCCTCCTTCTCTTTTTTGCTTTTGTTCTTCATTGGTTGAAAGTGTTTGACGTCATTTTTGCTCTGCTTTTAAGCTCGTTCAGCTGCCTCTTCGGGCTCTCCTTTTTCCCTCCCAGCCGGTTCTGCTCCAGCCGTTGATCCTGATGAAGGGTTGTTCCCGAAACTGGGCACGGTTGATCTAATGACTACTCTGGACTATTCTGGTCTCCTTCAATTTCATTGACTTCATTTGGCTCGTTTTAAAGCTAAGTTGGCTGTGGTTTCACTATGCATTTTGGGGATTAGGCTGGGGAGGACTCTATGAATGGGTTTTCAGTTTGTTCACTCTCTCACTAGTTCACAGTTTGTGACTTATTTATTGATATTAATTCAGCACTGTTGATTTTGCACACTAGGGACGCCCGATGATGGTGTGCAGGCGGGGTGATTCACCTTCGCCTTTGTATGTGGAAGCGCTGGAGTTTGTTCTCCCGTCGCTAATAACCTCACACTGAGAGCGCCCCTATCTCCAAATTGACATTTATTATTAGTGTTGTGTGGTTTGTTAGCAGTGATTGGCTGACATACACACTCATAGAGTCCTTTTTGACATTGTTGCCTCTTTTTTGTATCTTTTTAAGCACCTTGTGACAAACGTTGAGGAGTTTATAGTATTATTATTATAAAAAATAGGAAGGCAAAAAAACAATAAGAAAAAACAGAAATGAAATAAAATAAAATTTTAATTAATTAAATCTAAGTAATCTAAATCAAAAAGAAAATAGTTTTGTTTAAATCGTGGCCAAAGAAGAGGATCACAATTTACCGAGGCGCAAAAACTATATATACCTCGTACTGTCAAAGGATCCAAGAGGAAAAAGAACAAGGAACCGACGTGGCTCACTGTAACGGTGAAAGAAGCGATCAGAGACAAGAAGACTTCATTTAAAGAATGGAAAAGGTCAAAAACGGACAAAAACTGGATTAAGCATAAACAGCATCAAAGCAGGTGCCATAAGGTGGTAAGAGGGGCCAAAAGAGACTATGAGGAAAAAATAGCCAAGGAGGTGAAAAACTTCATGCCGTTCTTTCGATATATTAAGGGGGAATGACCCGCGAAGGAAGCAGTGGGGCCGTTGGATGACCATGGAGTAAAGGGAGTGCTAAAGGAGGACAAAGCCATCGCTGACAAACTGAACACATTTTTAGCATCTGTGTTTACTGAAGAGGATATACACAACATACCGGAAGCTGACAGGCTATTTGCGGGAAACGAAGACAGGAAGCTGACAGGGTTGACAGTCAGTCTAGAAGAGGTATGCAAGCAGATTGATAGGCTTAAAAATGATAAATCCCCGGGACCGGATGGCATCCATCCGAGGGTAATCAAGGAATTGAAAGGGGCTATAGCTGAACTGCTTCAACTAATAGCCAATCTGTCGATCAAATTGGGAAGGATTCTGGAAGACTGGAAGGTGGCGAATGTTATGCCGATCTTCAATAAAGGTTCGAGGGGTGATCCGGGAAACTACAGACCGGTGAGTCTGACCTCGGTACCAGGAAAGATGGTAGAGACGCTGTTAAAGGACCGCATCATTGAGTACCTTGACGGACATGATCTGATGAGGACCAGCCAGAATGGCTTCAGCAAAGGCAGATCTTGCTCGATGAACTTGCTGCACTTCTTAGAGGAAGCAAACAGGCAAATAGACAAGGGTGACCCGGTCGACATTGTACATCTGGATTTTCAGAAGGCGTTCAACAAAGTTCTGCATGAACGATTACTTCGAAAAATTGCAAGCCATGGAATCGAGGGTGAAATACTCACGTAGATTAAAAACTGGCTGGCGGATAGGAAACAGAGAGTGGGAGTAAATGGACAATACGCGGACTGGAAAGGCGTCAACAGTGGAGTGCTGCAGGGTTCGGTACTTGGACCCGTGCTCTTCAACATATTTATAAACGATCTGGAAATTGGTACGATGAGTGAGGTGATTAAATTTGCAGACGCTACAAAGTTATTCAGAGTAGTGAAGATGTAGGAGGATTGCGAATATCTGCAACATGACATAAACACGCTTGAAAAATGGGCTGCAACCTGGCAAATGAGGTTCAACGTGGATAAGTGTAAGGTGATGCATGTCAGTAACAAAAATCTTATACATGAATACAGGATGTCTGGGGTGTTCTTGGAGAGACCCCCCAGGAAAGAGACTTGGGAGTGCTGGTCGACAGGTTAATGAAGCCATCCACGCAATGCGCGGCAGTGGCAAAAAGGGCGAATAGGATGCTAGGAATGATTAAAAAGGGGATTACGAACAGATCGGAGAAGGTTATCATGCCGCTGTACCGGGCCATGGTGCACCCTCACCTGGTGTACTGCGTCCAGCACTGGTCACCGTACATGAAGAAGGACACAGTACTACTCGAAAGGGTCCAGAGAAGAGCGACTAAAATGGTTAAGGGACTGGAGGAGTTGCCTTACAGCGAGAGATTAGAGAAACTGGGCCTCTTCTCCCTTGAAAAGAGGAGAATGAGAGGGGACATGATTGAAACATTCAAGATACTGAAGAGAATAGACTTAGCAGATAAAGACAGGTTGTTCACTCTCGCCAAGGTAGGGAGAACGAGAGGGCACTCTCTGAAGTTGAAAGGGGATAGATTCTGTACAAATGTAAGGAAGTTCTTCTTCACCCAGAGAGTGGTGGAAAACTGGAAAGCTCTTCCGGAGGCTTTTATAGGGGAAAATACCCTCCAGGGATTCAAGACAAAGTTAGATAAGTTCCTGCTTAACCGGAACGTACGCAGATAGGGCTTGTCTCAGTTAGGGCACCTTTTGCGTAGATACCAAATGTACCAAATGAACAGCAGGCAAAGCCAGTTGGTGAGCAGTCAATGAATGTAGGCTACAAGAAGGCTTATAGGAAACTAATAATTTTCCTGATTTGTGATCATACACCTATTCTCAAAAGACCACAGTGGTAACCAGAAGAGGCCTTTCCATAAAACACTGATATACAGATGTGTCTTCCAAAAGTCATCATCTGTAATTATGTTTATTATATAATTGATGTCCCACTAATGCAACAGGTCACAGCAGATCACAACAACAAAATTATAAAAGAAAGGAACACCAATGAAAATTGAAAGTAAAACAAGCAATCAAGACATATACAGGTAATACTATACATTTCAATGTCAAAAAATTATGACCGATGTTGCATATCTCCTACAGAAATTCCAGCTGGACCTGAGAGATGCATTATTCCAGAGAAACATTAAATGCCTTTTAAAAATATAGTACAATCACAGTTAACCAGTACTTTGTTAACAGGCATTCACCCACCTGGCAAAAAACCCCAAACAATCGCTGGGAAAAAAAATCCCCCAAAGCATCAGTGGCAGTAGTCCTGAGCCGTGAACCCCCTCTTCCTCCCTTAAGCCCCAAAGCAGTAGAAGTGACAACAGTCCTGAGCCGCAAACCCTACCTCCCCGAAGCACAGCGGTCCTGAGCCACAAACCTCACCTCCCTGAAGTACCAACGGTCTGGAGCCGTGAACCCCTCCCTCCCCCAAAGCAGCAGCCGGTCAGCAGGAGGCAGTGCTCAAAACAGGCTGCTCATGGCCAATCCCGGCAGGGCCTTTCCTCTGATGCCTTGAAAAACCCTGCTTAGGCTGTGCAGGCATCAAGAGAGGTGCAGGCAGTGGTGTCGAATGTATCTGCAGCCTGACAGCCAACTCCTTCTGAAGCAGCTTCCGAAGTTGGTCTGGTATGGACAGTGCAGGTACCATGTCTAGAGTAATCAGTACAGATTGCACAGTACAGAGGTGTTGGTGACCTGCTGAAGAGGCCCACCTCAGAGTAGAGAGTTGCGCAGGGACAGAAATCCCATCCGTCCCCGTGAGGAGTCCCTCCGTCCCCACCCGTCCCCGTGAGGAATCCTCCTCCATCCCCGCCCGTCCCTATAAACTTCAGAAATAGTTATTTCATTTAATTATGCTACTGAATTAAAGGCTCTGGTAGAAACCCATTTACAAATAAGCAAAGAGACTTTATTAATTTGGAAATATTAATTGGGAAGAATACATACTTTGTAAACGGGTTTCTACCAGAGCCTCTAATGTAAATATAAAATATAAATACTCAGCTGATGAGAACCCCCAAGCTGTCAGCTGAGGACTTCCTTTGCAGTTGGCCGGGGGGTCCCTTTTGCCAAGCTTGGAAGGCAGCAGTAGCGTCCCTGAGTCACAGATGCTGACACCTCAGTGGCTCATAGATGTTGCCAGCAACTGCTGTGCTTGGTGGAGGGGAGTTCTGGCCGTCTCTAGAGGAGGTCCTCTGCTGGCGGTGCTTGGGGACCCCCACCAGTCACAGCAAGGGTCAGCAAGTACTTCAACACTGTAGAAATAAAACCAGAAATGCATTTCCTTTTCTTTTGAACACAATACAAAGAATCTGCTATACACATTTCCCAAAGCTAACATATTTTAGTCAATAAATTCCATTTTTTACCTTTGTTGTCTGGAGATTTATTTTTCCATAAAGTTGGTCCCAGTTTCTTTTTTCCGCTTTCCCATCTTCTGTAAATTCTTCTGTTGCTGTCCATTGGTTCCTCCTGACATGGTTTAGCATTTAACCCTTTCTCATCTTTCGTGCCTGCCCACAAGCCCCATGCCCAACATTTCTCCTTCTATCACCCCTCTCCAGCACCATGCCACATCTCTCCCTCCATTCCCTTCACCACTATGTCCAATATTCCTTCCTCTTGCATCCCTTTCAATCTGTCCCACTGTTCCCTTTCCAACACAATATTTCTCCCTCTCATCTGTACCTCACTCCCTCCCTCCCTATGACCAAAAATTTTTCTTTCTTCTATTCCTGTGTACACAACCATCTCTTTCCCTCCCTTCCTCTCTCCCAAGTTCATGCCTTCTGTGTCCAAAAACGCACTCCCTCCCCCACCTCAGCATCTCCTTCCCAAGTTCATGCCTTGTGTCCAAAAACGCACTCCCTCCCCACCTCAGCATCTCTTTCCCTCCCTACCTCCATCCTCTTTCCCAAGTTCATGCCTTGTGTCCAAAACGCACTCCCTCCCCCACCTCTTTCCCTCCCTTCCTCCATCCTCTCTCCCAAGTTCATGCCTTGTGCCAAAAACGCACTCCCTCCCACCCTTTTGTGTTCCGCCTCCCAGCCCTCATCTGCAAGCAAAATGGAGCTCGAGCCGCTTGGCTCGTCTTCTTTTTCCTACCTGCCCTGTTGCAGCATACAGCCGACCGGAAGTCTTCCCGATGTCAGCGCTGATGTCGGAGGGAGGGAGGGCTTTACTTAAGCCCTCCCTCCGACGTCAGCGCTGACATCGTGAAAGACTTCCAGTGGGCTGTGGGCTGCGGCAGGGCAGGTAGGGAAAAGAAGACTAACCTCGCAGCTTGAGTGCATCGAACCCCGCAGGATCCTTGCGACCCTAGGAGGCATCCCCACGGGATCCCCAAAACCCTAGGGGGCGTCCCCACGGGATCCCCGTGATCCGAAGGGGGAACCCGCGGGTCCCGCGGGATTCCTGTCGTCCCCGTTCCCATGCAGCTCTTTACCTCAGAGGTGACAGTGTGCACTGATGAGGAGCGCTGCTGGCATCAACATTTTGACTGCATAGACTTACTCAATGCTGATGTAGTCAGAAATGCATGGTATGAAGGGGAAGAATGCTTCTCAGCTCATTTCTCTGATGGCAGTACCAAATTCAATGTCAAGGGCCGTGTCGATGGTACCGATAGAGCAGCAGGATTCACTGTGGAAGATGTAGACATCAAGGAAGTTCCAAAAAGCTTTTCCTGTTGGAGTTGTCGAGCCTTCAGAGAACGTGTTTGAAGTGTGAGGCAGCATGTACAAGAGTCCACCCGATGGTCAGGACCAAGGCACTGAAGGCACCACTTGTGTAGATCAGTGACTGAAATGGTCCTGTTGCAAGGAGTACGCCTCTTAAAGCCACTAGAAGGCTTCGACACTGAAATAAAAACAGTCGAAGCGAGGTCAAAAGAAGCAATTTTCATCGATGGTAAAGGTAGACATTCCTCTGAAAACGACTAGACACCCATAGAAATGAGGCGGCTACAGGGACGAAGGCCCAAAAATGTAAAAAAAAGCAAAAAAAAAAAAAAAAAAAAAAGAATCACCAAACCAAAGTGCACTTGAAAAAAAAGTAATACTGACGAGAAAACAAGGAAAAAAAAACGCATGGGAAGGCACTGAAGAGTAAAAAAATGCGCTATTGGAGTCTCTCCAAAAACACAGCTTCTTCGATTCACGGAAAACGAAGAACTGATGGTCACGCAAGCCATCGTCAGGCAGGAAGGCCACTCACACATGTGCAGTATGGGCTGTCTCGAGATTTTTGAAGAGTTAAAGTGGAGGAAGAGCTGTGGCTCACTGGTAGAGCTGCAGCCTCTGCACCCAGAGGTTGTGAGATGAAATCCCAGTGCTGCTCCTTGTGACCCTGGGCAAGTCACTTAATCTTCCAGTGTCCACCGCTTTGAATGTCAGTTTTGAATGCCAAAGCCACAAAAAGGCAGTATACAAGTCCCCTTTTCCCTTACTATACTTTTAGACTGTCTGTACCGGGCTCCGTGGATGATGTCACCCATGTATGAGAATATGCTGCCTACTTGTCCTGGGTAGAGAATTGAACAGGGAAAATATTTGTCCTCATCCCCGCCCCGTCTTCATGAGCTTGGGTCACCGTCCCAACCCGCAAACCATCTGATCCTATCCGCACAAATCTCGAATAGTTTAATACTGTGCAAGGATTAACACAAACCCTGTCTCCCCTCTCCTCCCCCTCACAAATATCCCCTCTATTATTGAGAAAACTGAAGTCAAATTACTACAGAATGCTACATAGAAAAATCAAGCTAACAGAATACTTCAGTCACACATGGCAGGAATAGTGTTAGGGGAGTAAAACTAGGGTACCTACCCCATGTCAGAGAGAGCCCTAAGCCAGCTGAAAGCTAAAGAAGCACAGCCTGGCTTTGCAGTCCCCAGTTATGTCTAACACCAGCTCTAGCAGGATACATATTTCAAATCTGATATATTCTAATCACAAAATAGAAAACACTTTTTTTTTCTCCCTTTGGTCATCTGGTCATTTTATTCTTTACATCACATTGGTTTCAGTTTCCATCTGTCTACTCTTAACTCACTTGCCAGGGTCTCCTGACCATTTGACATGTCTTCTTTCTGATAATACAGAGGATCCAACAGTGGTGTCCTCTCGAGCTGCCACATTCACTCTGTAAAATCTTTTAATGTATGCAGAATAGACCAAGTAGCTACTCTACAAATCTCTGTGGGAGGAGCTGCCAAAGACTCCACCCAGGAAGATGCGACACTCCTGGTTGAGTGCACCTTGAGAAAAAACAGTGGCTGCTTGCCACAAGCAATGTACGCCAACAAGATGGCCATGCAAATCCATCTGGCTATAGAGGACTTGGATGCCAATCTGCTGAGCCTGGTCTGATTGATCAGCATGAACATATGGTCAGAAAAACGAAAGTCATTGGTCTTTTCCCAAGTATTGAAATAAAACTCTACGCATGTCCAGTTTTCTCAAATTCCTTTCCTGTTTGTCTGAGCCTGTCGAATGAAAAGGCGGCAGATGAACCTCCTGGTTGACTTGAAAATCAGATACAACCTTGGGAAGGAAGGAGGGAATAGCCTGAAGAGCTACACCCACCTCTGTGATTCTGAGAAAGGGCTCCCTGCAAGAGAGCACTTTTAATTTCAAAATACGTCTCACTAAGACAATCACCACCAGGAACACTATCTTAACTGTGAGATCCAAAAGGGAAGCATATTTGAGTAGTTCTTATAGGGCAATAGTAAGGCCCTATAGAATGGTGTTAAGTTTCCAAGATGGGAAAGGATGCCTTAGTAGAGGCTGTAATTTGAGTGCCCCTTTCAGGAATCTGGTCACATCTGGGTGAGCCATAAGTGAAACCTTACTACTTTACACTCGGATACAGGAAAGGCCGGCCACCTGCACCAAACTATTTATGGACCACCCCTTCTGATGGTGAGTCCACTGACACAGAATTGAGTGGTCCCTGCAATAGGCTCCCCAGCCGAACAGGCTGGCATCAGTTGTGAGAGTCAACTACTCCGTAATCCGGAGAGGCATGCCTTTCAACAAGGAGTCTCCTTGAAGCCACCAGCACAAGCTGCTTCTCGCTGTCCTTGTCCATGGGAGCTGCATTTAAAGAGAATGCTTCTGCGGAGACCACCAAGACAAAAGAGCATCCTAAAGAGATCACATGTATGCCCTGGCCCAGGGAACAACCTCTAGAGAGGCTGCCATGGATCTCAGTACCTGATGGTAATGCCAAAAAGTCAGACTAGGCATTGCTAAGAGAGCCAAGATTTGTTGCTTGAGTTTCTGTTTGTGTGGCTCGGGAAGAAGAAAACAGCCCTAAGCCATGTCAAAAAGAATGCCCAGATACTCTAAATTGTGGGTTGGTTTCAGATGACTTTTCTTGAAGTTAACTATCCAGCCCATCTACTGGAGTAAATCCAACACCTGTTGCACTGTGAGCTCGCACTCCCATTTGGACGGAGCTCTGATCATCCAATCGTCCAGGTAGGGATATACTTGGATCTCCATCTTTCAGAGATGAGCTGCAACTACCACCATAACTTTGGTGAAAGTGCGGGAAGGGGGGGGGGGGGGGTGAACTGTCGCTAATCCGAACGGAAGAATTGCAAACTGGAAGTGCTCTTGAAGTACATGAAACCTCAGATATTTTCTGTGGCCCAGAAAGATGGGACTATGCAGATAGGCTTCTGTCAAATCCAGAGAGGTCAGAAATACCTCTCGAGCCACCACCATTATGACTGAAAGGGTCTTTCCATATGGAAATGCAGGATCCTCAAAAATGCATTTACGGCTTTGAGATCCAAGATGTGCCTCCAGTCTTCTGTATCTTACTTGGGCACAATGAAGAAGCTGGAGTATCTGCCTGAGCTCGATTTGTCATCGGAGACAGGCTCTATAGCCCAAGTATCTGAGTCTTTGAAGTGTGACACAGACTTTGGCCTCTTTTTCTGGCCAGCCAGCAGGAGAATTGAGAAACAAATCCACAGGAGGATAATAAAACTTGATCTTGTGACCCACTCGGATGATGTCCAGCACCCACCTGTCTGAGAAAATTTTCTCCCTCTCTCTCTCTGGAACGCTGACAGCCTCCCTCTGATATGTGAAGATACGGCAGCCAACCTGGCATCTTTGGGACTTTTTAGAGGGTGGGTTGACATGAGAAACAGAGGGCTGCTGGCTTTGCCAAATCTCTGCCTATAACACTGGATCTCTGGTTAGAGAAACTCGAATAGTACTGGCGAGAATGGTAGGAGGGATGAAAATTATTTCTATTCTCTCTAAGGGGTCTGTGTGGCCTGTTCTCTGGCAGAGACTTAGGGCGGTGATCCATTACACTGGCCATAAGATCATTAAAGCCCTTGCCGAAAAGCATTTGCTTCTTGAAAGGCAATCTGCTTAAGGTCGCCTTTGAAGCTGAGTTGCCCACCCACTGCCGGATCCAGGGCATATATCGGCAGAGACTGCATACATCGACACTTTGCTCATGATCCTACTAAGGTCATATAGGGTATCTGCCACATAATCCACTCCTTTCAGCACAATTTGAGGGCAGACGTCTTCCTCCATGGAGGGCTCCCATCTCAATCTGGTGTGCAGGTCCAAGCAGCAAAGGAAGCTACTGTCACAGCTTTAATCCCCAGAGCAAGAGCTTCAAACTGCTTTTTCAGAACCATGTCCACCTTGAAATCCTGCGCAACTTTGGATAACCCCTCACTCACTCGGGAGAGCTGTACATTTAGTGACCTGAGCCACAGCAGAGTCTACCTTTGGCCGATTAAACACCTGCTAGAACTCCAAAGCCATGAATAGAATTTTTTTTTCTACCTTTGTTGTCTGGTTTCTGCTTTCTTCATATTCAATTCCTTCCATCCACTGTCTCTCTTCTCTCTGCGTCTTCCATTTCCTCTGTAACTGTGCCTCTCCCTTTCTCCCCCCTCCAAATTAGTCTGGCACCCATCTTCTTCCCTCCGCTCCCCCCCATAGTCTGGTATCTCTGTCTTCTTCCCTGCCAGCATCTTCTCCCCACTCTCTCTTCCCCATTTCCCTTCAGTGTCTTCTCCCCACTCCCCTTCAGCGTTTTCTCCAAATCTCTCTTCCCCATTTCCCTTCAACGTCTTCTCTCCACTCTCTCTTCCCCATTTCCCTTCAGCGTCTTCTCCCAATTTCTCTTCTCCATTTCCCTTCAGCATCTTCTCCCCACTGTCTTCCCCATGTCCTTTTAGCGTCTTCTCCCCACTCTGTCTTCCCCATGTCCTTTCAGCGTCTTCTCCCCACTCTGTCTTCCCTGTTTCCCTTCAGCGTCTGTTCCTCTCCACCCCACCTTTCCTCCCTTTCTCCCTCCTTGCCCCTTACCTTCATGGCGCTTTCACCCCCCTCCTGCAGCGAGACCACCTCTTAGCCGCTTCCACCATGCATCCGTGGCCCCCCCTTACCCCCTGGACAACAGGCCCGGTCCGACAGGCAGAAGGAGTGTTTCCTGTGCCGACAAACCTCCCTGCCCTTTACCTTCGTGGCCGACAATTTCTAAACTGCCTTCTTACAGCAGCCATAGTGTTGAAGTTGCGTATGGCTGCTGGAAAGGTCGTCTCTGATGCAACTTCCAGACCTTTACAGAAGCCACACGCAGCTTCAACGCTCCAGCTGCTGTAAGAAGGCAGTTTAAAAATCGCGGCCACGAAGGTAAGGGGCAGGGAGGGAGTAGGGAGAATTCGGGACTGGGCGGCAGCAGCAGCAGTGATCAATAAGGAGGGAGGGAGCGCGATAGGTGATCGCGTGCGTTCCCTCCCTTAACTGCAGGGACAAGGCCATTCACTGCTCCATGGGGCAGTGAATGGCCTTGTCCCCGTAGCCACGGTGAACACAGTTTTTTCCCCACTGTTTTGGCAGGTTAGCTGTGGGTAACAGCCACCATGTCATTCTCTAGTTTAAACGTCATTCAGTTTGACACATATGCTACTACAGGGAACACAAGGAGGGTTGGTTAGGGGGTGGGGGCTTTCACATCACTGTACAGGCTTGCAAGAGTGAAGACAAAATATTCAGATGACAAGTTCTATGTGATTTAATCATCAATTACACCTTAAAGCAATTTCAGACTCCACAGAGAGCCACTAGAGCTCAGCCAACAATGGGGTTATATGGCAGTGTAAATTAGCCATTGTATTCTGAACGAGTTGTAACGGTTTCAAAGCAGAGGCTGGGAGCCCCTGCTAAATGACAAAAAGGGTTGTATCCAAGCCTGGAACACTGTACAAAACTCATCAGGCAAAAAGAGACAATACAATAAAGATACTTATAATCCACTTCTTTACTAGGATTCAAATGTTTGATGGCTTTCTCACGTGGGGGTCTGTTAGATGGTGTTTCCCATTTACAAGGGCTTTTATCCTGCTGTATAATGCTGTCCTGCTATCGATCTACATCTCTTTTCCTGCCTCCTTTCTCTCTATTTTTAGATAGATTGTGAGCATATTGGAACAGATAGGGGCCTCAAAGGACCCTCGGCCACAAGAGGGCATCCGCTTCAAACTCAGAGGCGGGAAATTTCATGGCGACACCAGGAAGTATTTCTTCACCGAAAGAGTGGTTGATCATTGGAACAAGCTTCCAGTACAGGTGATTGAGGCCAACAGCGTGCCAGATTTTAAGAATAAATGGGATGCCTATGTGTGATCCCTACGAGGGTCGAGTTAAGGAATTGGGTCATTAGGCGTGCGATCTCTAGGAGAGTAGACTTAGGGGAGTGGGTCATTTGAGTGGGCAGACTTGATGAGCTATGGCCCTTTTCTGCCGTCATCTTTCTATGTTTCTATGTTAAGACAATTCATAGGCAGCATATAAATAAATAAAATTTCCTATACTTTAAAATCTCAAGAACTCTAATTAGATGTTCATCATTTAGATGAGGTAGAATAATATTAGAAGACATTTATTTACTTATTTTAACTTACCTGTCTAATAAAAGCTCAAAGCAGTGTATACAACAGTAGTTGCAAGTCTGAGTGCATGAGGTACCCTTGTTATATATGAATTAAAGAGCACTTTAAAAAAAAAAAACACTGTATTGCATCATTTCACTTGTCTATGAAAGTGCCTGTACTATTACCAGGTTTCTCATGCCAATATATAATACTTACCAAAGGAATATCTCGAGCTTTTTCTATACGAACAATTTTAACTTTCTCCCCTCCATACTGGCCAATGCTTTCATAAACTCTGTCCTCCGAAACTGCTTCTGGTTGCATCTCTTGCTCTGCAACTTTGTCATGAGTCAGCAAAAGTGCCTATGGTACAAAAGACTAAACATTATGTAAGGAAATAGAGTTCTTTTATTTACAAAAGAGAAAAGTGAACTGGACCATATGCTATGGCTTGCAATGAAATCTGGATCAGCAGAACTGAGTGTATGATAACTGTCTAGGATGTCGTTTGTACATCTGATTTCAGAAAGCTGCAATTTATATACAGAGAAAGAGATCCATATCATGCATATATTTCACAGGAGCACTGTTTGGGCAGGGCAAAAATCTACACAAGTATTTCCTATTTTAAAAAGGGACTTTATGTGCACATTTCCTCATTGGATCTTATATCACAGAGGTATGCACATTTTTTAAAGGGTGTTAGTTTTGGCCAGGGCTTTACATAAGGGATTACTGGAGTCATTCTCCTTAATCCCCTATTGTTTACGTCTGTCTCCAAAATGAAAGCAAAGAGCGGCCTCACTACTTAATTGGTGGCACCTAAACAAGCAGGACAGCTTTATGTGGAAAAAGTGCCACTTTTATGTAGAAGCTGCTAGAATCTTGCCTTTTATTTTTAACAAAATTTTAGGTTCTTACCCTCTGCTAATCTTTTTTCTTGTAAATCCACACTTTTATTCCAGGACCAGTCCACCAGGATCTGTAGGAAGCCTCAAAACTTCAGAGGCTTTAACCCCTTCTACTCATACCTCATCACTGTGTGTCCTCCTCAGCTTACCCATCAGTCTTAAAGCAGTCAGGAACATCTGTAGCTTGGTGGTGGTTCAGCAGTGTATGGGCCAGCAGGAGCACGCTGTCTGATCTGCTGCTTGGGCCCACCCTGCTTTCTGAATGGCTGCAGTCAGTTCTCGTGAGTCCCGTGAGAACTGATGCAGCCATATAGGCAGCAGCGCAGACAGCGCTCCTGTTGGCCCATACACCGCTGGACCACAGGCTTCAGGGGGCATTTAAAAAGGTACTGCGAGGCGGGGGGTGTTTAAAAGGAAGGAAGGGCGGGGATGTTTTAAAAGGAAGGGCCGGTGGGCGGGCCATGTTATTAAAGGGTACCCGGGGGGAGGGGGGGGTTGTCTTTGCTCCATAAGATACACACACTTTTGCACCCCCTTTTTGGGGGTGGAAAAAGTGAGTCTTATGGACCGAAAAATATGGTAAGCCGTGGAAATGGCCATTCACCTGGCTTCCCTCTGTGGGCAGGACCCGCCAAAATAAACAAGTGATCAGAGAGGTGAAACACGTTGGTGGCCTCCAGATGCCGCAATAAATTTCTGCACACGTCCAAGGACCGCGACACCAAGTGAGGCTCCTTCAAACCAGAGGAAGCAAAAGCAGGAAGAACATAACAGCATAATAGCCTTACTGGGTCAAACAGAGTTGTTCCTAATTTACCTGAACATGGGGGGCATTCAGCAAAGCATTCAGTTCTTGCACATCCCTCTGATGATTTGATTTCAAAATATTCTGCACCTGGAAAATAGACCAGACAAAATACTTATTTCTAGAGCATGGTCATTATTCATACAGTATAAATATGTACAAGGTTTTTATCTGATCTTCAGGAACTTTTCACTCAAACCTCAATCATTCAAATTAAGTGATTAATTTGAGGTCACACTGGAAGTCATGGATGTGAGATTCACACCTGCTTTTTTACCTTGGCTTACAGCACTGTGCTCTCATAAGCCAGGTATTAACTCAAATTCCTTCCTACCATCTATGCTTCTATTAGTAGCACGCTCGACTTCAAGAGACGATGGGACAAACATGTGGGGTCGATATAGAGGTATGAAAGAGGATAGTTTCTCGAGGGTGGAAGGGATCATGATTGGGCAGACTTGTTGGGCCGTCGGCCCTTTTCTGCCGTCATATTCTATGTTTCTATCTCACTCTAGTGGGCTGATGCTCAAAACCAAACATGGGCGCTGGAAAATATCTCGGGAGTGCAGACAAAAAAAACCCAGCTTCCCAATCCTCAGAACTAACAGCATCCAAATTATATATGCGCTGTTAGCATTGGGAAGTTAAGGGGGAGGAATGCGTCTGGTGCATGCACAGTAGTTTTGTGGTAAGCACAGCTCTTGTGCACATGCCTAAGCAAACCAGAAAGTGAAGCACACAACAGCATTGTTCTTCTATGCCTTAATGTGAGACAATTTACTGTCTCCTTATTAGGCGGTGCTACATGCTTCCACATTAACCAGAGCAGGTACTACACAGTCCTCTGAATGTTAACATATAACCCACAATAAAAAATTGTATGAATCATGCCACATTAAATTTGTGAAATCAAACTGCAAATTTTACCATGGTTTAGTAAAAGGGCCCCTAAATGTATCATTTTAGCTTATAAAAGAAAGAGACGAAGTATATATGAGTCCTTCAATACAGTGAGCAGATATCAGTATACACAACTTAAACCTACAATGCTGTAGACATTTTGCTAAAATGAAAGATTTTTCTGGTGTTTCACAATCACAGGGTCTTCAAAATCTAATCTTAGTTTAAAATGGAAAGCTAAAGTAAAATTTTCAATGGTATATCAATATCTAGCAAGGAAATAACATCTTCGTTAAGGGCAAGGAAATAACATTCTAAAGATCAGACTTGTCCACACACTCATTTTCTCAGTGGTCAATTACGGATGCGAAAGCTGGACACTACGGAAACAGGACAAAAAAAGATTGACTCATTTGAGCTTTGGTGCCAGAGAAGGATTGTATGCATTTAGTGGACTAGCGGAAGAACTAAAATCGATTCTGGAAGAGATCAAACTGGTATGTCACTCACAGCCCAAATGATGTGCTGAGAGTAGAGTCGGTGCAACGGATGGCCACCAGGATGGTCTCGGGGCTCAAGGATTTATCGTACGAGGAAAGGCTGAAAAATTTGCGGCTGTACTCACTCGAGGAACGTAGGGGGAGAGGAGATATGATCGAGACGTTTAAGTATATTACCGGCCGTATCGAGATGGAAGAAGATATTCTCTTTCTCAAAGGACCCTCAGCCACAAGAGGGCATCCGCTCAAACTCAGGGGCGGGAAATTTCATGGCGACACCAGGAAATATTTCTTCACCGAGAGAGTGGCTGATCCTTGGAACGAGCTCCCGGTGCAGGTGATCGAGGCAAACAGCATGCAAGAATTTAAGAGCGAATGGGATGCCCATGTGGGATCCCTTAGAGGGTTAAGCAAAGGGAACCTGTCACCAGGAGTGGGATCCCTAGGATAGTAGACTTGGGGGTGGGTCAGTAGAGTGGGCAGACCTGATGGGCTATGGCCCTTATCTGCCGTCATCTTCTATGTTTCTATTTTGGTCACACTGTCAGAAGACAAAGATCATTGGAGAAGGACATTATGTTTGGGAAGATCGAAGGAACCAGATGAAGAGGGTGACCTGCAATCAGATGGCTGGACACATTAAAAACAACCCATGGGGATGACACTAAAGGATTTTACCAGACTAGCACAAAACCGATCTCTTTTTAGATCTGTAATTCATTAAGTCGCTAGGATTCGAACACGAGTCAATGGCACCTAACTATATCGATATTTAAAAACAAATCTTAGCTGGGGAACAAGCTAATCTAAGTCCTTAGTAAAACTGTGTCCTAAAGACCAATTACGATGCTATGGCTCCATTAAACCTGATCTGCTACTAAGGCCTGTAGTCTCTGACCCTGTGAGCTGAAGTAACTGCTAAAGAAAACAGAACTTTCCATGTCAGATACTTCAGAGAGTTGGAATTATGTGGTTCAAAGGGAGTTTTCATCAGCTGGGTAAGGACAACAATGACGCGTCACAGGAAAGGCCCTGCTGTGGCTGGCCACAAGCAGCCTGTTTTGAGTGCTGCCTCCTGCTGACTGGCTGCTGCTTCTGGTAAGGAAGGGAGGGAGCGAACAAACGAGCAAGGGGAGGTTTGTGGCTCAGGATCACTGCCTGCTTCTGCTGTTTAGAGGCTTGAGTGAGGAAAGGGGGTTCACTGCTCAGTACCACTGCAATGCTGGTGCTTCGGGGCAGGAGGGAGGGGGGGTTGGCGGCTCAGGACTGTTGCTACTTCTACTGCTTCGGGGCTTGAGAGAGGGTGGGGGGATTTGCAGCTCAGGACCGCTGCTGTGCTGGTGCTTCAGAGCTTGAGGGAGGGAGCAAATTTTTTGCTGGTTGTGTGAGAGTGCCAGTTAACTGAGATTCTACTGTATAATCTAAGCTTCTCATGTCCATCTATTATCAAACTCATATTTCTTTTCATAACAAGCATGTTTTAATGCTCATGAGTTGATCATGGCAAGATCCCACAATGGCAACAAGGGCAACTTCAAAGGACAAAAGAAAAGGTGTTGTAGGGTCTGCTTCTCACCACAGTCACAAACATCAGGTCTTATAGAGCATCCCCATTTTGCCATATCAGCTCTTGTGACAGGCAAGGAGCCTGTCGGGTAATGCAGTACCATAAAGCACAGTTACTTACCGTAACAGGTGTTATCCAGGGACAGCAGGCAGATATTCTTAACACATGGGTGACGTCACCGACGGAGCCCTCGGTACGGACCTTTTTAACTAGAAGTTTCTAGTTGGCCGCACCGCGCGTGCGCGAGTGCCTTCCCGCCCGACGGAGGAGTGCGTGGTCCCCAGTTAGTATAAGCCAGCTAAGAAGCCAACCCGGGGAGGTGGGTGGGACGTAAGAATATCTGCCTGCTGTCCCTGGATAACACCTGTTACGGTAAGTAACTGTGCTTTATCCCAGGACAAGCAGGCAGCATATTCTTAACACATGGGTGACCTCCAAGCTAACAAAGAGGGAGGTGGGATGGTTGGCCATTAGGAAAATAAATTTTGTAACACAGATTGGCCGAAGTGTCCATCCCGTCTGGAGAACGCATCCAGACAGTAGTGAGTAGTGAATGTGTGAACTGAGGACCAAGTGGCCGCCTTGCAGATTTCCTCGATGGGCGTGGAGCGGAGGAAAGCTACAGAAGCAGCCATAGCTCGGACTCTGTGGGCCGTGACAGTTCCTTCCAGTGAGAGACCGGCCCGAGCATAGCAGAAAGCAATACAGGCAGCAAGCCAATTGGAAAGTGTCCGTTTGGAGACGGGACGACCCAAACGGTTGGGATCGAAAGACAAAAATAGCTGAGGGGATGTTCGGTGAGCTCTGGTACGATCAAGATAGTAAGCAAGGGCACGCTTACAATCCAGCGTGTGCAACGCCTGTTCCCCAGGATGCGAGTGAGGCTTAGGGAAGAAGACGGGCAGCACAATGGACTGGTTGAGGTGAAAAGCTGAGACCACCTTGGGAAGGAATTTAGGGTGGGTACGCAGAACAACCTTGTCATGGTGAAAAACAGTGAACGGTGGGTCGGCAACCAGTGCATGTAGTTCGCTAACCCTCCTGGCAGAGGTGATGGCAATCAGGAAAAGCACCTTCCAGGTAAGGAGTCTAAGTGAAGTTGTGGCAAGAGGCTCGAATGGAGGTTTCATGAGAGCTGAGAGTACCACATTCAGGTCCCAGACGACTGGAGGAGGCTTGAGGGGTGGTTTGATATTGAAGAGCCCTCGCATAAATCTGGAAATCAGAGGATGAGCCGTGAGGGGTTTTCCGAGAATGGGCTCATGAAACGCAGTGATGGCACTGAGGTGGACTCTGATGGAGGTAGTTTTGAGGCCAGCATTGGACAGCGAGAGCAAATATTCCAATACGGTTTCCACCGCTAAGGAGGTGGGTTCCTGATGATGCCGGAGACACCACGAGGAGAATCTGGTCCATTTCTGATGGTAACATTGGAGGGTGGCCGGCTTCCTGGAGGCGTCCAAGATGAGGTGGACCGGCTGAGATAGGTTCTCTGGAGAGGTCAGCCCGAGAGAAACCAGGCTGTCAGGTGGAGCGAAGACAGATTGGGATGCAGTAGAGACTGATGCTGCTGCGTAAGTAGAGTAGGAAACACAGGAAGTAGAATGGGTTCCCTGGAGCTGAGTTGGAGCAGGAGTGAGAACCAGTGTTGGCGAGGCCACCGAGGTGCGATAAGAATCATGGTGGCGTGGTCCTTGCGGAGTTTGGACAAGGTCCGCAACATCAGAGGAAGTGGAGGGAAGGCATACAGGAACCGATCCCTCCAATCGAGCAGGAATGCATCCGGAGCCAGACGGTGGGGAGAGAAGAGTCTGGAACAGAATTGGGGCAGCTGATGATTGTGAGGTGCTGCAAAGAGGTCCACCTGCGGAGTGCCCCATCGAGCAAAGATGGATAGCAGAGTCGGAGGGTCCAACGTCCACTCGTGAGGTTGAAGGATGCGGCTGAGATTGTCGGCCAGAGAGTTCTGTTCGCCCTGGATATAGACCGCCCTGAGAAAAAGATTGCGGTCCGTGGCCCAGGTCCAGATGCGCAGAGCCTCCAAACAAAGGGGGCGAGATCCGGTGCCGCCTTGCTTGTTTATGTAGTACATGGCGACCTGATTGTCTGTGCACAGGAGGAGGACTTGAGGACAGAGAAGATGTTGGAAAGCCTTGAGGGCGTAGAACATGGCTCTGAGTTCCAGGAAATTGATGTGATGACGACGCTCCTGTGGGGTCCAAAGTCCCTGGGTGCGTAGATCTCCTAGGTGAGCTCCCCACGCGTAGGGGGACGCATCTGTGGTGATGATCATAGAGTGGGGGGGCAGATGGAAAAGTAGACCCCTGGAAAGATTTGAGGAGTTCAACCACCATTGGAGAGATTGCTGAAGAGATGATGTCACAGAGATGGGATGAGAAAGAAGATCTGTAGTCTGTGACCATTGGTTGGCGAGAGTCCACTGAGGCGTACGAAGGTGGAGACGTGCCAGAGGGAGGACATGCACCGTCGAGGCCATGTGACCCAGGAGGACCATCATCTGTCGGGCAGGAATGGAGGGATGCATGAGCACCTGATTGCAGAGATGGAGCAGGGTCCGCTGGCGATCGGAGGGGAGAAAGGCCCTCATTAGCGTGGTGTCCAGAACTGCTCCAATGAATTGAAGTCGCTGGGTGGGAAGCAGATGCGACTTGGGGTAGTTGATCTCGAACCCCAGGAGGTGGAGGAGAGAGATGGTGTGATGAGTAGCTTGTAGCACGAGTTGAGATGAAGGTGCTTTCACCAACCAATCGTCCAAGTAGGGGAACACCTGGAGGTTGTGAGACCTGAGGAAGGCCGCTACCACTATAAGGCACTTGGTGAAGACCCTGGGGGAGGAAGCGAGGCCGAACGGTAGCACCTTGTACTGATAGTGGTGGTGCAGTACCTGGAACCGCAGGTAGCGGCGAGAACTCTGATTGATGGAGATGTGAGTGTAGGCCTCTTTGAGGTCCAGGGAACATAGCCAGTCGTGTTGAGAAAGAAGAGGGTAAAGCGTGGCAAGGGAGAGCATTCTGAACTTCTCCTTGACCAGACACTTGTTGAGGTCCCTGAGATCGAGAATGGGACGGAGGTCTCCCGTCTTTTTGGGAACCAGGAAGTAGCGGGAGTATAATCCCTGACCCCTTTGATCTGGAGGTACTTCTTCGATGGCATTGAGAAGGAGGAGGGATTGAACCTCCCTCAGGAGGAGGGGGGTTTGAGATGAGTGTGAAGCAGACTCTACGGGAAGGTTGTCCGGTGGAAGAGTCTGGAAGTTGAGAGAGTAGCCGTGGCGGATGATGTTGAGGACCCACTGGTCCGACGTGATGACTTCCCAACGGCTGGAGAAAATGGTGAGACGACCCCCGATGGGCTGTGGCAGAGGTAGCAAGGGTGGATGACTGGCTATGCCCTGGAGAGAAGAGTCAAAAGGGCTGAGATTGTTTAGCAGGCTGAGGAGGCTTAGAGGGTTGAGTGGCCTGAGATCGAGCCTGGGCATGGTGCTGCTGTTGACGGGGTCGCCGAGATTGCTGGGGAGGCGGATTGAGTGGCCTGGCTGAGAACCTCCGCTGATAAGATGATTGAGGCCGATAGGGTCGGGCAGGCGGAGCCTTCTTTTTTGGCTTGATCAGGGTGTCCCACCTGGTCTCATGGGCAGAGAGTTTCTGGGTGGTGGAATCCAGCGACTCTCCAAAAAGTTCATCCCCGAGACAGGGGGCGTTGGCCAGACGATCCTGGTGGTTGATGTCCAGGTCGGAGACTCTGAGCCAGGCTAAGCGACGCATGGCTACGGCCATGGCAGAGGCCCGAGAGGTGAGCTCGAAGGAGTCGTATATCGAGCGGACCATATACTTGCGCATTTGGAGAAGGCCAGAGATGTGTTGTTGGAAAAGCGGGACCTTGCGCTCAGGAAGGTACTTTTGGAGGGCAGACAGTTGTTGGACCAAATGTTTCAGATAGAAAGAAAAATGGAAGGAATAGTTGTTTGCCCTGTTGGCAAGCATGGCATTCTGGTAAAGCCTCTTGCCAAACTTGTCCATGGTCTTACCTTCTCTGCCAGGAGGGGTAGAGGCATAGACACTGGAGCCCTGAGTCTTTTTTAAGGTGGATTCAACCAGAAGAGACTCATGGGGCAATTGAGATTTGTCGAATCCAGGAATAGGGATGACACGGTAAAGGTTGTCCAGTTTACGGGGGGCTCCCGGTACCGTGAGGGGACTTTCCAAGTTTTTGTAAAATGTTTCCCGCAGGATGTCATGCACGGGAAGCTTGAGGAACTCCTTAGGAGGTTGCTCAAAGTCTAAAGCCTCTAGAAAGGCTTGAGACTTCTTTGAGTCAGATTCTAGGGAAAGGGATAGGGCAGCAGACATTTCTCTCAGAAATTTAGAAAATGAGGACTGCTCTGGTTTAGAGGTGGCATCGGGTGCCGATGGTTCCTCATCAGATGAGGAGGGATCCTCCTCGGTACCGAGAGGAGTTTCCTCCCATAAGTCAGGGTCCCTGACCTCTGGTGCATGTCGAGACACCGGGGTGGAGGGCGCGGTATGGCGAGTCTTGGACAAAGACTTTCCAGAGCGCACCGAAACGGTACCAGGAGAGGAAGACCGGCGTCGATCTCGGTCCCGGGAAGAATGCCGTACCGCCTGGTGCCGAGGAGGATCCAATGTGGCATGGGAATGAACCACCGGATCGACATGGAGTTGTTCGGCCGAAAGGATCGGCATGGAGGTGTTTACCGGTACCGAAGGGGTGGACACCGGGGGCTCGGTACGGGGCTCGGGCCGGTCTGGTACCGGAAGGAGCGGTGCCAGGATAGTGGGCAACAGGTGTTCAAGTTGTTGCTTTAACTGTTCCTGGAGTTGAGCTTTTAAGATGGCCGAGATACGGTCATCCAGGGGTGGCATCGGAACCGCTTTCTTTTTCTTCGGTTCCTTGGATGCCGCTCCACGCCCCGGCGATGAGGAGGCCGATGACGAGGCACTCACCGAGATCGGGGCGGAGCGTTTGCGGGACCGGTGCGATGCCGGTAGGGCTGGTGTCGCCACCGTAGCCGGAGGGCGCTCAAGGGAAGAGGAAGGCTTCTTAGCCGGCTTACCTGGCGCCAGCGGCGCCGATGTGGGGTCGGTCGGTGTCGAGGTCGACGGTGCCGATTTTTGAGGTACCGCCGTTGAAGATGAGGAGTCCATCGCCGACTCGGTGCCGAAGAGAAGAGTTTGTTGAATTCTTCGGTTTTTAAGGGTTCTCTTTTGAAGAGTGGCACAGCGGGTGCAGGAGTCCGCCCGATGCTCCGGACCCAGACACTGCAAGCACCAATTGTGTGGGTCAGTGATGGAGATCGGGCGTGCACACCGCTGGCACTTCTTAAAACCGACCTGCGGGGGCATGAAGGGGAAGATAGCCTCCGCAAAATCGAAGCCCGAGGCCTGTATACTGGCAACAGGCCCCGCCGGGGCAAAAACGGAAAAAAGGGGAAAAAAGCAAAGTTTTTTTTTTTTTTTTTTTTTTTGCAAATCAAAGTAAAATAAACCCGAAGGTAAAGAAAGAAAAATAAGGAAAAAAAGCGCGAGTGGGAAGGCAAAAAAGTGGTTTCAACGGCCGTTGAAAAAACACACGCGTCTTCTTCGCTCCGCGGAAACGAAGAAACTGGGGACCACGCACTCCTCCGTCGGGCGGGAAGGCACTCGCGCACGCGCGGTGCGGCCAACTAGAAACTTCTAGTTAAAAAGGTCCGTACCGAGGGCTCCGTCGGTGACGTCACCCATGTGTTAAGAATATGCTGCCTGCTTGTCCTGGGATAAGAGGGAGCTCTGTGTCCAGATGGGGCCAGTATATGGGTGTTATATGCCACTGAGGGCACCAGGGGGAGTTCTGTAGCACTGAGATAAGAAGGAGAACCTGGGAAGGCAAGGCTTGACTGGGGAAAAAAATACAGTCCCCAGGAGGCTTAGGGGCTGGTCCTTTGGAACACTGAAAAACAAGGAAAAACCCCAAGCTGGAATCTCCTGGAGAGGGAAACAGAACCTTTCCATTGCTTCAGGGAGAGGGAGGTCCCAGAAGAGGATTCTTGAAGTAACCAGGGGTGAGTTACTTCTGGAGTGGCTCCAGAATTTTCTCAAACTCTAGATAAAAATAGATGGACCTGAAGAGAAGGGAGAGGACTAATGAATAGAACAGCTTGAGCTCACAGCCAGATGAAGAAGGGAAGCCTGCCAGGAGAGGATGAAGAAGACCTTGCTGATTCACAGTCATGCAAGCAGCAAGTAAGTTTTGGCAAGACTGAGACTATGGATAGAAGTAGTCAGAAAATGGTCTGTCTGCTTGAACAGAAACTATTATAACAATGCAAGAGTAAAGCATTAATTTATTTAAGAAATTTATAAGCCACATATGATCTACAGTAGTAGTGCTGGGAGGAATTCAGAAGCCAGCTTTTTTGTTATTGTTGTTGCATGTTAAGTGTTTTCTTTTGGTTATCAGGCAGGGGTAGAGGATAACATGGAAAATAAAGGTGTAAAAAGTTAATGTCATTCAGGGTGTAGAGGCAGATAATCAAAACAGAAACATCCCTAGTCCGCTTAGAAGGCAGAGTACAGGAGCCTGAGAGGAATGTCAAGCAGGCTCATTTGCATATATAAATAAGGCTAAGTAGACTATCTTTTTCAAGCCCTGCTCTCCCGTTTTGAAGGAAGAGCAAAGGGAGCTACGGGCTGAATAAAGGGCGTAAATAAGCCTCCAATAGTCAAAATGAGAAGTGGGCTCAAGAAAGTAGACATTAGTACTTTCAACCCAAGTGTAATAGGCCTGGACGAAAAGACCTCTGGGAGGAATTGCAAGGCTAATCAAAAGGTTATCTCTGAGCATTCTTCCATAGAAGCAAGATCTCTCATAGCTGACAGCAGATCAGTGGTACCTGCAGGCTGCCTGGGAAGGTCAAGGCCTGAAAAGATCCTGAAAACCTTTATCCAATTAAGACCGGTGCTTGATTCAGGTGAGGTTCTGTGGTATTACCTTCCCAATTTTAAGGAGTGCACCACCAACTTTTCAGTGCTGGTTCAAGGGACTGTGGTACTCTGAGCCAACCTTTGCATCTCCCTTCCTCCTGTTCTGCAATCTGGTGTTTCTCCATCCGCTCCCCCCCCTACCTTCACCAGTGATAAAGAGCACCAAAATCACTGCTCTTTAGATAGAAAACCAAAGAAAGGAATATAACAAACACTTCTGCTTGGTGATAAACCAAAGGTAAAGTTAAAAGGGATAATAGGGTGAACATATAAATTCGTTCAGGCATCAGCATTCAAAGCATAGGTATCAGAATCGGATAGAGGCCATGGCCCAAACAATATTTTACCCAACAAAGCATCGGCAACTAGAGAGAGTTTGAGGGCAGAGATGGACAATTATTTTTGTTAGAAAGACCAAATGAGCCGTGTTTCACTCACACAACGGAATGAAACTCATGTAAGTACCCTTCAGTTCAATTTAATACTTGTGGACATTCTCATATTTCACATTGTATTGCTCCCCAGAGTGGGTAAAAAAACAAAAACCCCAAACAAACCACAGAATACAGACCTCTTGGTTTGATATCAGTGATAGGCAAAGTTACAGAAATATTACTGAATAGTACAATAGTATAACATCTTTAAGCCAAAGGATTGCCAGATTCCAGGGAAAAATATTGCCAAATTTGAGCCGTTTTTTTTTTTTTCTTTTTTACTATGACCGGATTAGCAGATCAGGAAATAGAATGGATGTAGGCCATCTGTATTTAAGTAAGGCCCTTTGTCACTGGTACATAGAAGACAAATGGTAATGCTAGCAAGTCTTATCTGTTAGAAGAAAATAAAACACAATATAAACTGAGTGAGAAGCTGGTTGAGCAATAGGACTCAGAGTAATGGTTAATGAAGTACACTAGGATGAAGGGAAAGTGTGTCTGTTTTCAAACAAGAAAAATGGCAACAGAGAACACATATCTGGATAAGGGGGTCATGTGATGATCAGTGAGAAATTCCCAATGCATCAATGTTTGCATGTTGCAACTGCCAAACTCCCTCTCCCAAAGAAATGCATTGGGCCATGTCAAGAACAGAATACAAAGAAGAGATTCTTCAACAAAATTCCTGGGAGAGTTTTGTTTCCATGTCATTCAGAAGAGTGGAAAAAAAACAAAACTGAAGAGGCTGAGATGATTGCTATATGTGGGACAAGCCATGAATACTCAAAACCAAATTGGTGTGCTGGTGTAGCATGAAAAGAGTAATTTTGGCTGGGTTTAGCAATTATAAAATATGGCTTGAACCAAAATGTATTTCCCAACCTAGAACTAAGAGAAACCCCAGGCTATCTGCTTCAGTCTGAAACAAAAAGATGTTAAGCACTCCCTTTTAGTGAAAACCAAAGACAGCTAGGTTTAGTATCACTGTTAAACAGAACTTCACTCTGCAAGATACACCTTCTAATATGGTGCCTATCTGTGGCAAACGGAAGCTGGAGCAAAACAAAGGACATGAGGCCTAAGCCATTCAAAACTGAAAAGATAACCATTCACTTGAAACTTTCCTGACAAAGACCTTATTAAAATTCAGTTAGGTCCTGCCCAGCCACAAAGCAAACCATATGACATCATCCAGCTACAACAGGAGCAAGTTGAACTCATGCATTATGATTGGCCACTACGCCTGAATTATGGCTGGCTAATACTCCTGAGCATCTGCCTTGGTGATTGTACCAGACTCTAAACCTCTAGAGCCCTTAAAAAGGGGAGATTCACTAAAGCTCCTCCTCTAGGGATCAATGCTGGACACACTGCTGTAATCTCTCCTCTACATTCAAGATGAAATGTGCTCCCAACCAATGCCATGTGCTCTCATCTGCAACTGAAGAACTTTTCAGAGTGAGTTACTTTTGATCCATCTTAAATTAATCATTCTATTTCTCTAACAATATTTTATCTTGTGGCACATTGCCCTTGTTTAAAGATTCCTAAATTGTAACTGAATTTACTGCATTGCCTGCCTGATCTTATAAGTAAATTTTGTTCTGTAAAAATAAAATTCTAATTTTCCTCAAATGTTTTTAAGTTTCTGTCCTTGAGTATTGCAGAGCTAAGTTATAAACAGGTAGTACATTCCCCAAATTAACATCTATCTAATATATAATATTCCTCTCCTCAAGGTTTATATATTTTTTGTTGGTGGATAATTCTTCTAACACTGGGAGAGCCTCTCTGTCCTGGCAGACAGATGATGATCAACTTGTTCCCTGATTTCTTCTGAAAAACTTTCTCTGTTGTTCTAATTCATTTCTGCATTAACATATGTAATTATTTGCTGCTGATTTATGCGGTTAATGTTTTTGTTTTATGCTACTAGGAAATACAGGCCACTAAACATGTAAAAATAGTTTGTTTGGAGAAAGAGAGGCCCAATCTATTAGTATCACATGAAATGAACAGTTGAAGAGTAAGACCTGTGTGGCTTAATCCTTTGTATGTAGTAAGCCAAGGCATGTTTACAGTCCAAAATGTGAAGAGCTGTTTCTCCAAGATAAGGATGAGGCTTTGGGAAAAAAAACTGGAAGCACAATGGATTGATTCAGGTGAAATTCCATAGCTACCTTTGGGAGGAATTTAGGATGGGTCCTGAGAACCACCTTGTCATGATTAAATACCGTGAAGGTCGGAAACCAATACTTGAAGAAGTTCACTCACTTGACAAGTGGAAGTGATAGAGATCAAGAAAACCACTTTCCAAGTGAGAAACTTAAGATGAGTAGTAGATGCCAGTGGTTCAAATGGCGGCTTCATCAGAGTGGCTAGGACTACATTAAGATCCCAGACAACTGGAGGTGGCATGAGCAAAGGTTTGGAGTTGAAACTGGAAAACAAGTGGATGAGTAGCCAGAGGTTTATAGTTGACAGGAGCATGGAAAGCACTGAGGTGAACTCTGACCATGTGGCCTCGATGTGCTAAGCTCAGTCTTGGCCGGTACCAAGAGAGTCGATGTAAGCACTGGTGCTGAATGCAACTTAAATGGGTCACCAAGCTCCCTCTGAAAGAACTCCTTCAGTTGTTCACAAGACTTGCCCCAGTAACCTTGGCTCAACAGTACCATCGGTGCTGCAGGGTGTCAAGGGGTTGGAGACCTTGATGAGGATGCACTGAAGGAGATTAATGGCGTCAACTCTTGGCCTGCATTGAGGGACTCGATACTGTAGAGGCCTGTGACACATATTGGGAAGAGGATGACTTCTTAGCAGGCTTGCCCGATAGAGGAACAGAATCTAATGTCGATGCTGATGGCTCACTGAATTTCATGGCTGAGCCAAACAGTTTTTCCTGTTGGATACGTCAAGCTTTTAACGAGTGTTTCTGAAGAGTTGAACAACAATTACAAGTGTCTACTCAATGTTCAGGCCTCAAACACTGTAAACAGTGATGGAAATAGTGTGCTTGCACAGACAGCACTTTTTTAAAATGCTTGAAGGTTTAGACATGGATGGAAAAATCTCGGCAGCGAAGTCAAAAGACTCAATGGTGATATTGAGACAAAAGAAAATGCTGAATTGCAAAAAAGAGGGCTTAAAGGCCCGGCAGGGGTACCCAAAAAGAAAATATATATATTTTTTTTTTTACAGATCGAAGAAGAACACTAGAAGAATAAAACAAAAAGAAATAAAGCTGAAAAGCATAAAAAGAGAAACATTAACAGAAAAGCAACACAATTTTGGGCCGTGGAAAACGAAGAACTGAGGTACCGCGAGCCAATGTTAGGTGGGAAGTCATTCGCACGTGCGCGGTGTGGGCAGTCGTGAAGTTTCTAAAAACTTAAAGTGGCAATGCACTTTTGACACTGTCCATACCAGGCTCCGTGGATGACATCACCCACATATGAGAACATGCTGCCTGCTTGTCCTAGGATAACAACATTACATTTATATGTGATGATAATGGAATTGACAGAAAATAAAATACTCTTTATGAAGGAGTGAGAAAAAGATTTAGATCAGAAACTGCAAAAGGAAGGTAGGGCTCCATATAAAGTTAAGAACCTGAATTCATCTACCCATTACAAGAGAATGAGACCAAGAGGCTTTATAGAACATATACTGGTACAGATGGAGAGCTGGTACAGTATTAAAGTAGGTAGAGGACTTTAATGGCATAGTGTGAGCAAGTGGACAGCTATCAACATACGAGGTGGGACTGCCCAGGAAATCAAATTCTTTAAGATGGAGTGGTAAAGTCGGAATGAGAAATCCTGGGGGTTTATGTGCACAAGACCTTCTTTTCTCCTTCTGTGAAAGCAGGAATCTTTCTTAGCCTCATCATTGCAGGGATGATAAAGGCAATATTTTTAAGTTTGCAAAGACAAACTTACACTTGGCCTGGTTATGGTCTGCACTAAGACAGATAAGGCAAATGAAATGTGCATTGAAATTCTGATCTTTTGGCCTATCTGATGACACAGTCAGAATCCCAGCTTCCTCAGTAATATCTTCTTTAGGGAAAATAAAAATAACAAAAGGAAAGAATATTTTAATGACAAAAGACAACATCAGAATAGACATAAGCAAATAAACCCTCAGTAATAGGAAAACTTGTTTTCATGACCAATCGGTGGGGAAGGAGGGAGGGAGCGACCGCTAAGTGTGGAAAAGGATACAGAGGCTCAGAACTTAACACTTAGTTCTGAGCTCAGGGAGAACTGTTCTGTCCTGGCACCATGAAGTGACATTACCTGCTTGACTGTGTGATTCAATTCTGCTTGTAACTAGAAAATCTGCTCTTCTACAGTACCATTAGAGAAAATTCTAACAGGCATAAAAACATGCTGTATGGAAAGTCACATGTACCCACTACAAATATTAGGTTTGAAAATAATACTCATCACTTGAGTGCTGGTAAAATACAGCTATCACCAACTGTGAGTTTTTCATTCATAACCGGTAGATTTAATAATAATAATTTTATTCTTATATACCGCCAAAGCCATAATAGTTCAAGGCGGTTTACAGTAAGAAGAGCTGGACAATCAGCGATGATAGGCACAATGAAAAGTCATAGGATACATGTAAGCAGGATACAGAGATCAGAGGAGCTGGAACAATCAGCGCACGATCAGCGAAAAGAGGCACAATGTAAAGTCGTCATGTTTCTATGTTTGCTCATTAGTTGCCACAAAGGTTAGAGGAAACTTATTAAAATACATCTGGAACTTTAATCTAGGCTATATGTCAGTTTACTTTCATACATAATGTCCAAGCCACTAACTACCACCCACCAATAAAAGAATAATTAATAGAATGGAGTACTCATGGTGTCTAATAATCTCTGTATATTTATACATACCTCTTGTGTTAGTTCTTGTATGCTGGAGGTGAGAGGGTAAGGCGGGCTGGCTTTATTCATGTGCACTGCTACAGCATTATGGATCTTAAAGGCATTTTGGAAATCTGTATTATGGATGAGCTGTAAGAGGAGACACACATCTTCTTGGCTCTGAGAGTCTACCAAGGCGTGTTGAATATGCTTAAGTGAAGATAATAGGTCGTCCACGTCTATGAAAGAAAACCAAAAAGACGTACTGTGAGCCAACTCAAGCTGAAAAATATATGAACCCTTGACCTTCCACTATATCAAGGACAGCACTGATAAAATCCAAAACTTTTCAATGCCAATCATTCTTCATTATTAATAAAGCAAGAAACAAAACTAATTGAGGGAGAGATAATTTAAGAATATGGTTGAAGCAGATCCAGACCATGTCACCTATTCACTTCTTAAATTCTTTTGCTTTCCTAGAAATAAATCTTGGAGCATAAAGTATCAGTTAAGAAGAAATTCCATGGTTACCCAAGTTTTCAAAATGTTATTTTATAACCTATTAAGGCTATTTATACTAGAAACATAGAAACCTGACGGCAGATAAAGGCCAAATGGCCCATCTAGTCTGCCCATCCACAGTAACCATTATCTCTTTCTCTCTCTGAGAGATCTCACGTGCCTATCCCTGGCCCTCTTAAAAGGAAAGTAATGTGCTGCACCAAAAAGATCTATGTGGCCTTTTTGCTGGTCTCTATTTACTAGTGCTGCCCGATTCAGGAAAAAAAATTTCGATACAACCTACTGAATCGATTTTTCGATTCAATTTTCCTGCCAAATTAGGTGGTTTTTTTTCAAAGAAAAATGGGGAGACCCAATGATCCACAGTGAAAACAATCCACCGATGAAAAAAAAAACTGTGGATACAGATGTCCTGGAGATAATTTATTTAACACTGACATATAAAACCATAAAAATTCAATTAAAAAATTACAATGATAAAAAATACTGTGATAAAAATCCAACCGGACCCTACACGGTCCGTGTTTCGGCGAACACACCTTCCTCAGGGGTCCAATGGTTTGCAAACTCACATACAAAGAATTGGACTGAAAACAGTCTATTGTCTTTAAACATGTGAGCAAAGAACACCACAGACAAGTTGAAGTAGCAAAAAAAAATGCTAAGAAGAGAATCCAGTGGGGAGACAAACTAAATACTAGCCGAAACACGGACCGTGTAGGGTCCAGTTGGATTTTTATCACAGTATTTTTTTATCATTGTGCTTTAATTGAATTTTTATGGTTTTATATGTCAGTATTAAATAAATTATCTCCAGAACATCTGTATCCACAGTTTTTGTTTTCATCGGTGGGTTTTTTTTTTGTTTTTTTTTTTTTTTCAAACATCCTGGTGGGTTTATTTTATAGCCTCTTCACCTCCTTTGCTCTCTCCTACCCACACTGGTCCTGTGGTGTAAACAAAATAAACAAACAAAAAAGACTTTTCCTCTCTCTGTTAAATCCTAGCTCACGCTCGTGGTCTAACACCAGCTCCGGAAGGATACATATTTCAAATCTGACATATTGTAATCACAAAACAGAAAATAAAATTATTTTTCCTATCTTTTGTTGTCTGGTCATTTTTGAAATCATGTTGGTCCCATGTTGGTCTTCTGATCAGGCTCTCCTTCTTTCTTTTTCCTCTGTACTAACCATCCATCTTCCATCTCTGTCCTCCCTTTCCTCCCCTGGAGGTCTGGCATCTTTCCTTTTTTTCATCTCCATATCCCCGCAGCCACAGTGATGGACCCCACCATCCACAGATCCACCATCTCTCCTTTTTCCAACTACCCTTTCATCCAGCATCTCTCTTCTGTGTGTGTCCCTGTCCCTATTCTCCATTCCAGTAGTGTCCCCCTTTTGTCCCTGTTCCTATGCTCCCTCCATGCTCAGCATCTTATCTCTGTTTCATGTCTCTCCCCATATCCAGCTTCTTTTTTCTCTCTTCCTTACCTCCTGTATCCCCTTCCCCAGGTACAGGCTTTCTCCTACTATCTCTCCTGCCATCCTGCACCCTGCCCACCTACTTTGGAGCAGTATCTGTCTGTCTTGTACCCTTCCCCTTGTGGTCTTGCATTTCTCTCTCTATTAGTCCAGCACCTCTCCGTCCTCTGCTTTCCTCTCCCTCTTTTTGGTTTGGTATCTCTCTTCCCTTCACTTCACCCCAGGTCTGGCATCTCCCCTCCCCGCTCTTACTCCTTCCTCTGCACAGGCCTGCCTCCCCACCACAAAGGCACTCTTCCTCCTCCTCCCTCTGCACAGGCCTGCCTCCCCGCCATGAAGGCCTGCCCCCCCCAAGCCTGCATGTTTCCCCAGCTTCCCCGCTTTTACCTTAAGCTAATATGGCAGCCTGCAGGATTGCTGGTGCTATAGTGATCCCTGCAGCTGCCGTTGTACTCAGCAGCATGTTTCCTCTGCTGCAATCCTGACCTTGACGTCAGAGGAGGAGTGGGACAGTAGCAGAGAGAACGTTCCGCTGAGGACGACGGCAGCTGCAGGGATCGCTATAGCACTAGCGATCCTGCAGGCTTCCGTATTAGCTTAATGTAAGAGCGGGGAAGCTGGGGGAACATGCAGGCCTTTCCGACTGACCCTCCCCCCTCAAGCAGGAGCGGCAGTGGACGGCCAGCAAAGGTAGCACTGCCGCTCCTGCTTTAGGAAGGCACAGGGGAAAGGGTCAGTCATCGAATCGGGAGGCCGTTTTTTAAAACCTGAACCAATTCAAATGGATTCACCCGATTCGAATCGGTGAATCGATTTGAATCGTGAATCGGGCAGCACTACTGTTTACTAAACTAGTTTTCTCTAGCCTTACACAGAGCACAATTGGTGTCCATTTATCAAAGAAGGAACAAAAGTGTGCTTCGTAACAGATTGGCTAACAAGTACTGAAGAGGGCTTTAAACTAAATCCACAGGAGATAGGTGAAAAATGTCCCAAGGTCATTAATAACTCTCAGGAATGTAAGACATCAAAATACCATTACTGAAATGAGACAAAAGGGTGATATCAGAAAAGTTTTGTATACCAATGCCTATAGAATGGGAAACAAATTTTCAGATCTAGAGCTTGAACGGTAGATGTTTTTTTGAATTTAGTGGCAGTCACAGAGAACCATGACTGAGATATAGTTATACCGGATTATAATCTATTCAGCAGGGACAAAATAGGTAAAACAGGGTAGAGAAGTGACGGACCTTCAAAATGTTTCTGCACTTTTATTTTTTTAAAACACTATTTATTAAATATGTCAAAAGCAAATTACATCACTTTTCTACATAATCACCCTGTTTTGCAATACATTTTCTCCAGCACCCTAATCATTTCTTAACGCCATCAGAAAAGAATGTTTTTGATTGAGTGTGAAAATATGAAAGTGTGAAAACTTTTTGAAGGACCCTCGCACGTTAAGAATAATATTAAGTGACAGACTTGCAGGACATATGGGTAAAGAAGAAGCACTCTGGATTAAACTGGAGAGAAGGAATAGAAAATGTATTTTCATGTTAACAGTGTGCTGAGGCAGAGATTTTGAGAACATGCCCTGGTCTACGATAACATTGTGCCCTTCATGTCACAGCTAAATGGAACATTTTTGGCACCAGCCATAGAAAATCACCCTCTGATGGGATTGGAGGAACCATAAAATGTTTAGTTGCCTGTGCTAGTTTACAACACCCCTTCAAGAATCAAATTTTACCACCAAAAGATCTGTTTGACTTTTGAAACAAGTGTGGCCCTGGTATTAAATTTTCTTTTATCTCAAAGGACACTGAATCAATCAGATCTGTTCAGGACAACAGGTTTAGCAAAAGTCATAAAGTTGCTGGGACAAGTGAAAATCATCCATTCAAGCCCATTAAGGCAATTAAAATATACATTAGCAAAATTCAAATTATACCACTTCATTCATTACAAGTGTTCTGGAAAATGAATATTTTCCTGCCCTTCAAGTATGTAGCCTCCAACCTGGTCAGTATTTAGTTTGCATCCATGACAATTCTTGGTAGACTGGCCACATAATGTGAGATCTCAACTGAGGAACATAATGTTTTGGTCAACCTTTTGTACCAAGGTCCAGAAGAATATATTATTGCTACCCTTGATGCACCCACAACAACTTCATCAGGCAGACAGCACATTTAATCACAAGCCACTTTGTCAACCATTAATGGGGTATTCAAAATAATCTGCAAGTCAGGATAAAATATTAAATGAATTTTGTAAAATCTGCAGTTTAAGCAATCCTATTATGCTGTGCCTTTTGTCTTATGCTTAAATAAAACTTGACAACCTGTGGCTGGTGCCTTCCCTAGCTATCAGGAGTGCTCCTAAGTGATGGGGTTGCCAATTTTGCAGAATCGGCAGTGGCTCAGCCACCACTGACCAGCATCTACTATATATACCTCTTTATTTAGTGCTATATATCTTAACTCTCCCAATTTATTTTTAGACTTCTAGCATTTGTATATAGACATTTCAAATTGTGTTTTTTCCTTGCATCTAAAGGTTGCTTAGAATATACCAGGGATAATTTGCATCCTTTACTCTGCTTTCTCCTTAAACACTCCTGGCTTTCTTCCACCACTGAAACCTCTCTATTGGGATTCCCTAAATGTTCTGTTTCAATAGTATCCTTCAAGGATTCTCCATACCAAACCATGCTAAATACTGAGCCATTCATTCTACTCCTAGCCCACCTTTGTAAAAACCCATCTAAGAGGACTATTTGTATAGGAAATTGCTATTTTTTCCTTTGTTAATTAAAAGATGAATAATTGCCTAGGTTCTTTATTGTATAAGCTTATTTCTGAAATAGCCAAACTTAAGCAATACCCAAAGTCGTTCTTTGTTTTACTCTTAAATGGGGAGGAACTCAAACTTATGTCAACATTTCCAAGGATATATGACATTTGACATCAAGCTTCTGAAACTTGGAAAAAGCCTTTAGTGGCAACCAATGGAGAAAATTTCTAAAAATATCAAATTATGATTTCAAAACAGGAAAAAAAAAATGGCAGATAACAACAAAACCAATCTGCCCAATTTAATTCCTCAGATGGTCTCTGGTTTTCCTTTTGCTCCTCTCCAATGCATAGAGGGATCCTCTATGCATAACACAAACTTTCTTGAATTCCATTACTTGTTTTTAATATTACCATCTCCATTCGGAGGCCATTCCATGCATTTTTATTCATTATATCTCAGCAAAGACATTTTCCAAAATTCAAACCAGTGGAAAGATCTACATGTTTACATCACATTGTTTTTTTTCCATCTACTGTACATCTTTTCCATTCATTTATATGAAGAATCACAGGAAAAAAAGTCCTAACATCAAAAAGCAGCCTTTTGGAAATCTAAGTTCATCCTGGTTTATTATTCTTAATACTTATTTATGCATCATCAGACTACATTAAGAGGCTACAAATGCTTTCCCAGCTCAATCCCTCAAAAGGGGAAATAAAACTAATTTGTTTAGATATCCAATTCATTGTATGCAATTAAAAAGTCAGAAAAATCATCATCCTGAACACTTCTACTCACAGGAAAAATGAAGGGTTCCTTTGGATACTGAAGATCCCTGTGCTTAAAACCAAAAGACTGATATGACTTGCATTTCATGTTTCTGTGAAAGGATATTATCTTTACTGCTGGGTAGGGAGAACATCTCCAGATTCTGCTAAGCAAGGAATGTGTATTAAAACTAGACTAGGCAAAGAAAATACCCAAGTGTAAGGGAGGATTTCTTTTATAGTTTGATATGCAATATATTAAAAAGGGAGTAAGAGCAAGAACTATGAGTTGTTTGAGGCAAGGTGAAAGTTACACTGCACATATTAAAGTGGAGTTTACTGCCATTTATAAAATAGACAAGTTTGCTTGCCCACTTTTGAAAACAGCATTCTATGGATTTGTGCAATTATCTAAGCTTTGTGTAAGAAGCAAAAATAAACACGGTGCAAGAAGCACAAAACCTGTGCATCCCCAGGTTTAGGAAGAGGTGCAAAAAAAAAAAAAAAAAAAAAAAAAATCGAACAAAAGACCCAGTATGGATAACAAGTGAAGTGAAGAAGGCGATACGTGACAAGAAAATGTCGTTCCGAAAATGGAAAAAGGACCAAACAGAGGAAAACCGGAAGGAACACAAAAAACACCAGAAGGAATGTCACCGAGTGGTTAGAAAAGCAAAAAGAGAATACGAAGAGAGGCTAGCTGGGGAAGCAAGAAACTTCAAAGCGTTCTTCAGATACGTGAAGGGGAAGCAACCAGCGAGGGAGGAGGTGGGGACAGTTGGATGATGGCGACAGGAAGGGAGTGGTAAAGGAGGAAAAAGTAGCAGATAGGTTAAACAGGTTCTTCTCGTCGGTCTTCACGAGCGAGGACACATCCAATGTACCAGAACCCGAGGAGATCATAAGTGGGGATCAAGATGAAAAACTGGAGCAACTAGAGGTAAGCCATGAAGACGTCCTCCGACAGATCGATAGACTGAAAAGCGACAAACTCACCGGGCCCGGACGGAATCCACCTAAGGGTACTAAAAGAACTAAGGAATGAAATAGCTGAAACACTCCGACAAATTTGTAATCCTTGAGGACTGGGAAGATACCGGAGGACTGGAAACTAGCAAATGTCAGGCCTATCTTCAAAAAGGGATCGAGGGGTAACCCAGGGAACTACAGACCGGTGAGTTTGACTTCACGGGGTCACCAGGAAATTCTTTTTCACTGAAAGGGTGGTTGATCGCTGGAATAGTCTTCCACTTCAGGTTATTGAGGCCAGCAGCATGTCTGATTTTAAGGCCAAATGGGATAGACACTTGGGATCTATTCACAGAGAAAGGTAGGGGAGGGTCACTGGGGTGGGCAGACTAGATGGGCCATGGCCCTTATCTGCCGTCTATTCTATGTTTTTATGAAACACTGATAGAGGACAGCATCTGCAAACATATAGAAAGAAATGGACAACTTAAAACGAGCCAACATGGCTTCTGTAAGGGAAGATCGTGCCAAACAAACTTACTGCACATCTTCGAAGGGATAAACAGCCAGATGGACAAAGGGGAATCCATAGACATCATTTACCTCAACTTCCAAAAGGCCTTCGACAAGGTACCCCATGAGTGGCTACTTAAGAAGCTGTGGAACCACGGGGTGGGAGGGGATGTACACAGATGGATCAGACACTGGTTGGCAGGCAGAAAACAAAGGGTTGGAGTGAAGGGCCAATACTCGGACTGGCAGAGGGTCACAAGCGGTGTCCCGCAGGGGTCAGTGCTGGGACCGCTACTTTTCAATATATTTATAAACGACCTGGAAACAGGAACGAAGTGTGAAGTTATAAAATTTGCGGATGACACCAAACTCTGCAGGAGTGCGAAGACCTGCAAAGGGATCTAAGCAAACTGGAAGAGTGGGCAAATAAATGGCAGATGCGCTTTAACATAGAGAAATGCAAGGTCATGCATATAGGGAAAAGGAACCCGATGTTCTGCTACAAAATGGGAGGAACATTACTGGGAGAGAGTAAGCTTGAAAGAGACTAGGGTGTACTGGTAGATACAACAATGAAATCATCGGCACAATGTGCAGCGGCCTCAAAGAAAGCAAACAGAATGCTGGCCATCATTAAGAAGGGTATCACAACCAGGATGAAGGAAGTCATCATGCCGCTGTATCGAGCGATGGTGCGCCCGCATTTGGAATACTGTGTCCAGTATTGGTCGCCGTACCTCAAGAAGGACATGGCGATACTTGAGCGGGTCCAGAGAAGAGTGATGAAAATGATAAAAGGTATGGAAGGCTGTTCATACGCTGACAGGCAGGACAAGCTGGGGCTCTTCTCCCTGGAGAAGCGGAGACTTAGAGGAGGCATGATAGAAACTTTCAAGATCATGAACAGCATAGAGAAGGTAGACAAGGAAAGGTTCTTCAGACTACGGGGAACCACAAGTACAAGGAGGCACTCGGAGAAACTGAAAGGGGACAGGTTTAGAATTAACGCCAGGAAGTTCTTCTTCACTCAGCGGGTTGTGGACACATGGTACACGCTCCCGGAGGATATGATCGGGCAGAGTACACTACGGGGATTCAAAGAGGGATTGGATAGATTCCTGAAGGATAGGGGGATTGAGGGGTACAGATAGAGGTAGATAGGGATATAGGGCTAAATCAAGAAAACCTGACAGGTTGTGGACCTGATGGGGCCGCCGCGGGTGCGGACTGCTGGGCGTGACGGACCTCTGGTCTGACCCAGTGGAGGCAACTTCTTATGTTCTTAGTGATACTTGTGAACAAGGGATCAATGTCAGAAACCTGCTTAAGAAAACTGCTATTTAATGCTCATTTCATCCATTATAATAAAGTAGATTTTGGTGAAAGAGCAGACTATGAAATACAAAAGTGCAATTTTCAAAAACTTTTTTACAAAGAAAAAAACATGGATATACAGTACTCATATAAAATCACGGTTTGTATATTGCATTTTTCCTGCCCTGTGAAAGATTCACAGTAGAAGAAACTCTACCTCAAATATAGTGCTGAAAAATCAGCATGGCATGGGATCTCTCAGAGAGAGAGAAAGAGATAATGGTTATTGTGGATGGGCAGACTAGATGGGCCATTTGGCCTTTATCTGCTGTCAGGTTTCTATGTTTCTATGCTCAGAAGGATGAGCATGCAAAGTCATGACACATTGAACATTGCCTGAACGTTGTTGAGCAGTAATTTGTTGCTCACTATTCTGTGCTATTTTCCTGTCAGTGCCTGAGCACTGAATTACTCAGACACTGGTCTCTCACTTGTACCCTGAATCTCCTACTTGGCCCCCATAGTCTGGCATCTCTCTCTCTCACCACTGGCTAAGAATTTATTTTTCCCTTTCCATCCTCTTTCTGGTCTTGGTTACTCTCTCTTCCTTTCTCAACCATCACCCCCCCCCCCCTTACACATACACACACTTGCAGTGCACCATCTATGTCCCCTCCCCTCCTCTCCTCCTGCAGGTCTACCATTCATGTCCCTTCCTCTCCCCTTGCAGTCCAGGATCCATGTCTCCTCCCCCCTCCTACTTGCAGTCCAGGATCCATGTCTCCTCCCCCCCCACACACACTTGAGTCAAGCATCCATGTCCCCTCCTTTCTCCCTCCCCTCACCATTTGCAGTCCAGCATCCATGTCTCCTCCTTCCTCCCCCCCCAAGCATGGGCATAGCATCCATGTTCCCCCCTTCCCCCTCAACTAGTAGTCTAGCATCCATGTTCCTTCCTCCTCCTCCCAGGTCTGGCCTCTCTCCTTCTGACTGGACCCCCCCCCCCTGGTGAGATCAGATATACCTGCGGGCCTCCCAGAGCTGCAGCAGCAGAAGCCGGCCAGCAGAGGCAGCATGGTGATCATGCTGCTTGTAACTGGCCCTGCTAGAACCTTCCCTCTGTCACATCATCTATCTACAGGAAGTGATGCAGAGGGAAGGCCCTGGAAGGGTTGGACGCAAGCAGCCTGTTCACAGCACTGCCTCTGCCAGAATTCTGTGTGGATGAGGAATTCTGCGCAAATTCTATGTTGCACAGTTGTACAGAATTCTGCCAGGAGTAATTTTTCTGCTTCCTTCTCAAATCTACTTTTACATGTCTTCCCATCTAACCACGTGCATCATCTTCCCTCTCTCTGCCCTTCCCCTCCCCTCCATCAATGTGTACTATCTCTTCTCTCTTTCGTCTCCTCTATTCCCATCTTTTCAATCTCTTTTCCCTTCCCTATCCCTCTCTCTCCCCTCTCTCGTGGTCTGACATCTCTCTCCCCTCCCCCTTTTTGGTCTGGCATCTGTCCTTCTCTTCCTCCTTTCCCATACTTTAGTCTGGAATCTCTTTCTCCTCCTTCCTTTTCCTGGTCTGGCTTCTCTCTCTCCTTCTCTCTCCCCTTCAGTAGTCCGACATCCAAGTTTTAATATTATTTGATATCCTACCTATCATGAAATGTCAAGTGGCTTACAATAAAAATAAATAAGCATTAAAAATAACAAACAACAAAAGTGTATAAAGACATAAGAATGTGAGGTAAAAGGAAGCACTTGCCAGTCAGGTTTTCAGGATATCCACAATGAATATGCACAAACTTGATTTGCAAACACTGCCTCCATTATATTCAAATTTCTTTCATGCATATTCATTGTGGACATCATGAAAACCTAACTGGCAAGGGGGTACTCCAGGACCGAGTTGAGAAACACTGCTGTAGACAATGCAAAAGAATAGAATGGTTGGCGAGATCACAGGCTGCAGATAAATCAAGAGATAAAAGGGAAACTGTTTACCCATATCCAGTCAAAAGTGAGCGAGACAATCATGCGTGGACAAACCCACCCAAACAATCGCGCGTAGGATGTCAGCGTGCTGGATTTCAACACTATTTTAAAGTGCTCTGAAGGGGTGTGTGGGGGAATCCCCACACACACACACTTTACTTAGAAATGTTGCTGCTTCCATTGGAGGGGAACCCCCCATTATAGAGGAAACAGTAATTTTTCTCTAAAAAATAGGAGAAAAGGCTGTTTCCTCTGTAATGGGTTTTTACCCCACCCCCTCCCCCACCCCCAACGGGAGGCAACATTTCTAAATAAAGTGGGGAGTTCCCCCCTCGGAGCGCTTTAAAATAGTGTTGAAATCCAGCACGCTGAAATCTTGTGCGGTTTCATCTATGAGCCGATTTACCTTGTGCTAAGTGGTAATGATGTATGTAGTAATACCTAAAAGAGCTGTCTCTATATTATGATGTTTCTTAAAACCTATCTGATTTTGATGTAATATATTGGCTTTTTCCAAGAAATTTTGTAATTGGGTTATGAACAATATTTTTGGTACTTTAAGCCAGTGTTTTTCAATCTTTTTACACCTATGGACCGGCAGAAATAAAATAATTATTCTGTGGACCGGCATCGGTCCGTGGACAGGCAGTTGAGAAACACTGGGCTAAATCGTGGGCCAGACCCCGCCCATCTCTACCCAATCTCCACCCCAGACCCTGCCCCCATAATAGTACTAATTGCACCTTGTACATCCCATGCCTCTCATCTGGAAGCCTTCCCTCTGACGTTGCAACGTCAGAGAGAAGGCTTCTGGTTCAGGCGCAGGATGCCCGTAGGAGCCACTGTCTGTAGCTTTGTGCACTGAATCAGTTAGGAAGAGGGATCTGGCTTGAAGATAACGCCGCATCGATCGCACCGTGGACCGGCGGTTGAAGAACACTGTGTTGGGCCTGATGCACGTGCTGGCCCTGTGGACCGGCAGGAAATTTCTGTGGACCGGCACTGGTCCATGGACCGGTGCTTTAAGCTATGAATGAAAGATTAGCTATTGGATGAATTACCGTATTTTTCGCTCCATAAGACGCACCTGACCTAGATTTAGAGGAGGAAAACAAGAAAATAATCATTCTGAACCAAATTCTCCATGCCAGGTTCTGCACCCAACCCCAAACTCCTTGCCAGGTTCTGCACCCTCTTCTTCCTCTGGTGGTCTAGTGGTAGGCCAGGACAGGGCACAGGTCAGGCAGGGTCAGGGCAGGCCGGCACAGTGGCCTGGCGACAGGCAGGAAGGTCCAGTGATTTGGCGACCGGCAGGAAGGCCCAGTGACCTGGTGCCAGGCAGGAAGGCCTAGTGGCTGGCAGGAAGGGGGCCCCCCTGGCAGGGCTCCCCACCCCAAGGCAAGCAGGCAGGCAGGGCCTCCACCCTTATCTTAAATCCTCCGGTGGTCCAGCACTGTAGAGCAGGAGCTTTCAGCCTCTTGCCCTTTCATCCAGCTGACTCCCGAGCAGCAGAGTCAAAGCAGTGCAGAAGCCAGTGTGAGCTTTTTGCTTCTTGCCTTATCCCGCGCCGCGGGAGTCAGCCGGAGAAGAGCCCTGAGGGGAGGGAGCTAAGAAAATAAAAATTGCTGCTGCTCGGTCAGACCGGTGGTTCATCATGCCCAGCAGTCCACTCACACGGCAGCCCTCTGGTCAAAGACCAGCGCCCTAACTGAGTATGTTCTGGTTCAGCAGGAACTTGTCTAACTTTGTCTTGAATTCCTGGAGGGTGTTTTCCCCTATGACAGACTCCAGTTTTCTACCACTCTCTGGGTGAAGAACTTCCTTACGTTTGTATGGAATCTATCCCCTTTCAATTTTAGAGAGTGCCCTCTTGTTCTCCCTACCTTGGAGAGGGTGAAGAGATATGTTGCTGCTTCGCCGGCTCTTTCCCTGTCCTGATGTGCTACCTTGCGGTCGGTGGGAGTCCTCGCGGTTCAAGCAGCCACTGAGAAGAAAAACTGTTCATCGGCAATGGTGATGGAAAGTTCTCAGAATGGGAAAAAGTGAACAAAAACAGAGAGTGGGCATAAATGGGAAGTTCTCAGAATGGGAAAAAGTGACTAGCGGTGTACCCCAGGGCTCGGTACTTGGACCCATCTTATTTAATATTTTCATAAATGACCTGGAAGAAGGAACATCCAGTGAAATCATCAAGTTTGCAGACGACACAAAGCTATGCCGGGCAATCAGATCACAGAAGAACAGTGAGGAACTCCAGAGCGACTTGAATCAATTGGAGAAATGGGCAGATAAATGACAGATGAATTTTAATGTGGAAAAATGCAAAGTGATGCATTTAGGCAGAAAAAATAAGATCACAAGTATAGTATGTAAGGTGTAACTCTGGGAAAGACCGAATAGGAAAAGGACCTGGGTGTACTGATAAGACCCTGAAACCATCGGCACAATGTGTGGCGGCGGTGAAGAAAGCAAATAGAATGCTAGGCATGATAAAGAAGGGAATTACGAGTAGATCAGAGAAAGTTATAATACCGCTCTACAGAGCCATGGTCAGACCGCACCTGGAATACTGTGTCCAGCATTGGTATCCATACCCAGTGTTCTCCCCAGAAATTTTTTCTAGCCGGGTGGCATGAAAAAGTAGCCGGGTGGGGCGGGGAAATTTGGTAGTGGAGAAAATTAAATGTATACTATTTTTATTAGTTAATTATTATTATTTTCCAATGCTCGATATGACTTCCTTTTTTAAGGTTTGACACTTGTGCCAGAATATTTTTACTAAATTTAAGAAGTATCCAATTCTAGAAGTGAATAATTAGATATTCATTCTCTTTCAAATAGTATAGAGGTTTAAAAAAGGGAAATGTGTTAATGAAGTCATTAGGTTCAATCTAACCATTTATTTCTGCATGAATTTAAACAACTAAAAAAAAAAAGATAAATATAGCTCATCCAGTCATACAAGAAATGGCTGTACAACACCTCTAATAATGTTTTGATCACTAGGTTCCTTCCTGAGGTCTCATTGAGGATATGAAATAGATGCTATCCCCACTTCCAGACCTCTTCCACATAATTTATGGAGAGGTGTTACTGAGCCTTGAAGGGCACCTGTGTGATTGATCTTTATCTGCTTCTTTTTTATTTTGCTATAGTGCAAAGTAAGAGCTAGGGCAAAACAGTATAGGTAAAGATGCAGGTAAAAATTAGCAATGTATTAAAAATATTTTATTTTTATTTGCTTATAATGTCATTTGAAAGCTACTTGATGATAATACAACTTTAATTTAATTCTTTATAATGTGTGTCTGTGTGTTGGGGGGGACAACACCTACGTCAACAGTAAAGTTAGAATAGAGTCATTAAATCCAGTGGTGTACCTAGTATATATGACAGCCAGTGCTAATCATTTTTTTAACAAAAGATATTTTTAGTAATAATCCATGAGTCACACAATAAGGGTGCATCTAGGAAAAGGCAGCATCTTAAACACTGCAGTGAGCACTAGAACACCAACACACGCATTGTAAAACTAAACAAACCAGATCCTACACAGTCAATTGATCCTGTAGTCGATGCTAACAGAAAGCCATGTCCTTTTCATACACACAGAATACAGATACACCCTCGCCCAATATGGAATAATCACAAACTAAAAATAGAAATATGTAGACAAAAGTTAAACTGAACCAAGAAACCAGACTCTGCATACAATGCAACACCACAGAAACAGTGACACATGTCCCCTAATACTGTGCAAAATATAAAGACAGTAGATGTAAATTTGAAAAAAACAAACATAACAGTCACCACTTCTACATAACAGTCACCACTTTACAAATTAACAAATAGAAATAAAATAATGAGAAATATGAAAATACCATTTTATTGGACTAATCCATTTTTCAATTAGCTTTCAGAGGCCAAATCTTTCTTCAAGACAATACAGTATACAGCTGTTATGGTATCCTGTCCTGACCTGAGGAAAGGGGTTTATTCCCTCCCAAAATTGCCTTATTTCCTTTTCCTATTGATAAATTTTAATCAATACAGTTACAATACTACTTGATTCTACGTAAAGCAACAAAAATATTTTTTTTCCTACCTTTTGTTTCTGCTTTAGTCATCTTCTCTTCACTCTCTTCTTTCTATTCAGCATTTGTCCTCGCTCCCTTCCATGCAACATCTGTCCTCTCTCTTTGCCCCTTCCACCCAGCCTCTACCCTCTCTCTATTCCTTCCATCTACTGTCCACCCTATCTCTGCCCCTTGCATCCACTGTCTATCCTTTCTGCCTTTTCCATCCAGTGTCTGCCCTCTCTCTGTTTCATATGGTATCTTCCCTCTTTCTATGTCCCTTCAATAAACTCTATATCCTGTGCCCTTTCTCTCCTTTGTACATGATTTATTTCAGCTTCAACCCCTCTCCATTTTTTGTCTCCACCCCTATGCTCTCTCTCTTCTCCTTTCCTTCCTTCCCACTCCACCCCATGGTCTGACATCTCTATCTCCTTCCCTTCTCTCCCCCCTCTCCAGTATCTGCCTCCTGTCTTTCCCCTTTGGTCTAGGCCTCTCTCTTTCTCTCCGTCTTTCTTCTGTGAGGAGATCATGTTGATCTTGAACACTGAATAATTCTTCCACATTCTCCATATCACTGTACTGTAGTCTGGTCCAGCAGACTGCTTTGGCACTATTACATGGGTAATAGTAAATTCATTATGCATCAGCTTTCTACACAGAATGCCACAAGTCTCTATTTCTTGTGCTGTGCTTACATCTGCCAGCGTCAGAAACTTGTGAGACAGATCCCTTGGCAATACTACACTTCGGAGCCCTTTGACCATCTGGTTCTGTATGGTTGCAGGCTTTAAAGCTCTGTTTACTGGAGGAGACTGTCCACATACTTAGTTGCATCACTCTTAAGGATCTGACCAGAGATTACATTAGACAAGGTGGTATTTTTAGGCATGGAAAAACAGGACATGTTCTCCTCAATCTGCTCAGATGCCTTCAAATGCCCTTTAATATTCGTCTGATCTCGGACTAAATCTTGCCTCCTGAGCTGATCTTCAAAGGAGAGCGTAGTGAGAGCCATATCGGCAGTGAGATCCGTTTTGGGCCGCATGTTGTGCAGGGTTGGACTAAGGCAAGTTGTAAGCTTCCTTCCATCGCTGACCTATCTTCCATAAGTCAGCAACGGAAGGAAGCTTACAACTCGTTGCTCTTGCTTGCTTTGGGCCTTCCTCGTTGCCGGGTCCTGCCTACTTTCGGAAACAGAAAGTAGGCAGGATCCGGCAGCGAAGAAAGCCCGAAGCAAGCAAGAGCAAGTTGTAAGCTGACCTGTCTCCTATAGCGAACCCATTCTCCGGGGCGTGTGCATGCCGACTTCCCTTCTCTTCCCCCCTCAAGACGTGACTTCCGGTTTCGGAGAGAAGCGGCATGCACATGTTAGAGCCCCGGAGCATGGGTTCAAGTCGCTTGCTGGTGTTAAAAACTAAAAAAAAAAAAAAAAGTCAGGCTCCTGCAATTCAGGCTGTGCCGAGTCAGCCCGGTAAATCTCCCAAGCCGGTGAGAAGGGTTTTTTAAAAAAAAATGTTGAGCAGAAGGCGGCAGCAGCAGCAGGATTGCGATCGAGATTACAGCCGGGCGCTCATCTAAATTAGCTGGGCGGAGCGCCCGGCTGAAAGGCCCTGGGGAGAACACTGCATACCTAAAGAAGGATATAAAACTGCTAGAGAGGGTGCAGAGACGAGCAACGAAGCTAGTGAAAGGTATGGAGTACCTGGACTATGAGGAACGACTTAGGAGACTGGGGTTGTTTTCCCTTGAGAAGAGGAGACTGCCAGGGGATCTGATCGAGACTTTCAAAATACTGAAAGGATTCGACAAAATGGAGCAGGGAAAGCAGTTATTTACAATGTCCAATGTGACACGGACAAGAGGACATAGACTGAAGCTGAGGGGGGACAGGTCCAGGACGAATATCAGGAAGTTCTGTTTCACGCAGCGAGTGGTGGAATGCTCTCTCAGAGGAAGTAATTGTAGAATCCACCGTTCTAGGATTTAAGGGTAAACTAGATGCACATCTCCTTAAGAGTGGCATGGGTAAGAGTAAATTAGATGCACATCTCCCTTGAGAAGCATACAGTGATTTGGGGACTAAAACTATGCCAGGGTAGACCTGGCGGGGCCTCCGCGTGTGCGGATCACCGGACTTGATGGACCCAAGGTCTGATCCGGAGATGGCAATTCTTATGTTCTTATGTTATGTTCTCCCTTTTGTACAGCACCACTGGAGCTGAAAACTTTTTTTTTTGGTCTGCTGTGGCGGTTTTATGCTGCCTTCCCCTGGAAGTGCCGAAAACAGAGTCCTGAGGGGAGGGAGTTGAAGACACATGCTTCAGCGGGAGTCAGTCAAAGGAAAGAGCAGGAGGCTGAAAGCACCTGCCCTACAGTGCTGGACCACTGGAGGAATTGAGGGGGGGGGGTGATGGTATTCGCTCCATAAGACGCACCCTTATTTCCTCCCAATTTTGGGGGGAAAAAATTGCGTCTTATAGAGCGAAAAATACAGTAGTACATAAAGTTGGTGAAAGGAAGGATCTTTCATCTTAGGATAAATAGTTGCTGATTTCCATATTGTTGGATCAAGACCAAAAGTCAAACTTTCTGAAATCATTGATAAAAGACATGGGTTAAGATGTGTAACCAAACACTTGAATATAGATGTTGGAATAGGATCTATTGGTGATGTGCTAGTTTCCACTGAAGCAATAATAGTGAGAAGTTCACGAGACACTGGAATAGTGAAAGACCGTAGGCTACTGAGAGTTAAATGTTCTGGTCTTTGAACATCATTTTGAATTATATTAGTTGAATGGAAGATTAGAATCTTCTTTCTGTTAGTCCCTGGAGTATTCCATATACACTAAGTGTTCAATCCAAACCTGCAGTCCGGATGTTGCAGAAATCCACAACTTTTCTGAACCTATGCTCAACCCCCTTAGCTTGAGAACTATTAAACAAGTCCAGTTAAGTCTCAAAGCCAAGCAACATACCTGAACAAATCCATGACAAGGGGGTACGGGGACAATCCTCATCAACACAAAGTAAATCATGAACTAGCTTGCTCTACAAAATAGTAACAAGTGATAAACAGGCATAAAGGCAACTCAGAAAACATTGAGGAACAATGTAGAATTAACTGCTCTGGCAATTGGCTGGAAAATTTTTAAGTCTATAATGAGAGTGACCGAGGCAGAAAAAAACAGGCTACACCAAAACCGAGTATACACAGACGGTGGGTCATATGGAATCCTCCAGGGACTAACTGAAAGATTATCAAAGGTATAAACCTAATCTTCCATTCTGTTACGTTCCCTCTGGATTACATACACTAGGTGACGTATCAAAGCAACGGTAGCTAGGGAGGAACAGAAGAGCCTGCCCTCAAAACCGAGGACCCCGAAGCAACATCAGAATGTGCCGCCATATCCACGCATAAAACCAGGTAAAAGTATGAAGAGAGGACCAAGTATCTGCCCTACAAATTTAATCAGGTTGAATTGCACGAGATTACACCCATGACTCAGCCACACCTCTCATCGAGTGTGTTTTAAGCGAGATTGTTGGCTGCTTGCCATGGGCTATGTAAGTCGCAGAAATGGCCATTCGAATCTGTCCAGTGATCGAGGACTTGGATGCCGGCCTACCACAGTGAAGTGCCGCAGTTAGAACAAAAAGGGGGTCAGACATCCTGAACTCATTAATCCTTTCCAAATAGTGGAGCAAGACCTGCCGGACATCCAAATTATGTAAGATCCGATCTTTGTTGCACTCTGAACCCATCGAATGAAAAGCAGGCAACCTATCGTCCTAGTAACATGAAAGGCCAAGACTACTTTTGGCAAGAAGGAAGGTACAGTACGGCGGAGAACACCCACATCCGTAACACAGGAAAAGGATTCCATAGACAAAACAGCCTGAAGTTCTGAAATACGCCGTGCTGAAACAATGGTGACCAGAAAAACAGTCTTGATCATTAGGTCCAGAAGAGAAGCATCCTTCAGTGGTTCGAAACATGCCTCACAAAGGCCCTGCAAAATGATGTTAAGATTCCACAAAGGGAAGACAAGACAAAGGGAGGACGCAGACGATGCTTCCCCTTCATAAACTTGGTCACATCTGGATGAGCAGTAAGTGAACTAACGCCTTTGTACACTCAAAAACATGAAAGGCCTGCAACCTGAACTTTCAGGGAAGCCACTGCAAGATCTTTGTCTAAACCCTCCTGAAGGAACGCCAGGACTACCAAAATGGAGGCCTTTTCAGGATCCACCTGATCCCTAGCACACCACCGTTGGAAAGCCTTCCAGGCTTGGGGATAATGATTATTTTTCTCCGAGTATAGCTCTTACTCCTCCCGAGGAAGGTGGTGAAGAGGAAACGGTGACAGAGTTTAAAAACAAGCATGGAATGAACAAAGAGAACATAAGAATTGCCGCTGCTGGGTCAGATCAGTGGTCCATCCTGCCCAGCAGTCCGCTTACGCAGCGGCCCTCAGGCCAAAGATCAGTACTCTAAATCAGTGTTTTTCAACCGCTGTTCCGCGGCACACTAGTGTGCCGCAAGATGTTGCCTGGTGTGCCGCAGGGCCGCCGGGCCCGGAGCTGACAGGGGGCCCGAGGCAGGGGCGCCAGTAGCTCGCCAAGGCAAAGTGAGTCGATCACCCAGGACTCACTTTGTCTTGGCGATCTAATCTATCGAGCCGATAAGTCTTCTTCTCCCCGACGTCAATTCTGCAGTCGGAGAGGAAGTTCGGGCCAGCCAATCGCTGCCTGGCTGGGCGGAACTTCCTCTCCGATTGCAGAATTGACGTCACGGAGAGCATGCGTCGGCGTCGGCTTTGGGGCCTGTTATCCATTGGTGGGTCCTGTTCCCCGATGGCAGTGGCAGTGGCTTGGGGAACGGCAGGGAGAAAGAAAGAAAGGGGGCAGGCAGGGAAACAGAAGGAAAGAAGAGAAACAGAAAAAAAGAAAGAAAGGTCAGGGAGAGAGGAAGAAAAAGTTGGGGGAGGGAATGAGGTGTGGAGGAGAGAAAGCATACAGGCTGATAGAAGGGAAGAAAGATTGGATGCACAGTCAGAAGAAGAAAGTGCAACCAGAAATCACCAGACAAGGTAGGAAAAATTATTTTATTTTAAATTTAGCAAAGTGGAGGCAGTATTACCACAGTTTTCAAAGGAATTTGCCCAAATAACTTAATAGTTAACTGGGTAAATTCCCAGAGATGAAAACTTCCCTTCACTTACTATGCACAGTTCTGAATTTATATCTGCTGTCTATATTTTACAATATGGTCACCTTTTACTAAACCGCAATAGTGGTTTTTAGCGCAGGGAGCCTATGAGCGTCAAGAGCAGCGCTGGACATTCAGCGCAGCTCCCTGCGCTAAAAACTGCTATTGTGGTTTAATAAAAAGGATGGAGGGTATATTTGTCTATTTTTGTATGCTATAAAAACCAAATACAGAGAGAGACTGAGAGCTGTTGACGAAGAGCTACGTGTGTGTCTTTCTTCGATTCCAGCCAGAATATCAGCTTTGTGTTCAGCCAAACAGGCCCAGGTTTCGCACTGAATAAAGTATTTTATAATTTTTATTTCGTAATAAAGTAATTATAAAATACTTTCTTTGTGTTTATTTGATTCCTATTCAAGAGAATTACTTTATATATAGTCAATATAGGCAGAGAGTTAAATTTTTTAACATTTTCTAATGGTGGTGTGCCTCGTGATTTTTTTCATGAAACAAGTGTGCCTTTGCCCAAAAAAGGTTGAAAAATACTGCTCTAAATGACTCCAGCCTCACCTGCGTACATTTCAGTTTAGCAGGAACTTGTCCAACTTTGTCTTGAAACCCTGGAGGGTGTTTTCCCCTATAACAGATTCCGGAAGAGCGTTCCAGTTTCCACCACTCTATGGGTGAAGAAAAATTTCCTTATATTTGTACGGAATCTATCCCCTTTCAACTTTAGAGAGTGCCCTCTTGTTCTCCCTACCTTGGAAAGGGTGAACAGTTTGTCTTTATCTACTAAGTCTATTCCCTTCAATATTTTGAACGTTTCGATCAAGTCCCTTCTCAGTCTCCTCTTTTCGAGGAAGAAGAGGCCGAGTTTCTCCAATCTTTCATTGTACGGCAATTCCTCCAGCCCCTTAAACATAGAAACATAGAACATAGAAAGATGACGGCAGAAAAGGGCTATAGCCCATCAAGTCTGCCCACTCTACTGACCCACCCCATTAAGTCTGAGTACTAATGACCTAGTTCCTTAACTCGACCCTCGTAAGGATCCTACTAGGGCATCCCATTTATTCTTAAAGTCAATAACGCTGGTGGCCTTGATCACCTGCTCTGGAAGCTTGTTCCAGTGATCTACAACCCTTTCTGTGAAGAAATACTTCCTTATGTCACTATCGAATTTCCCTCCTCTGAGTTTGAATGGATGCCCCCTTGTGACCGAGGGTCCCCTGAGAAAGAAGATGTCTTCTTCCACCTCGACACGTCCCGTGATGTATTTAAATGTCTCAATCATGTCCCCCCTTTCCCTGCGCTCCTCTAGAGTGTAGAGCTGCAATTTGTTTAGTCTTTCTTCATACGAGAGACCCTTGAGCCCCGAGATCATCCTAGTGGCCATCCGCTGAACCGACTCAACTCTAAGCACGTCTTTACGGTAATGTGGCCTCCAGAATTGCACACAGTACTCCAGATGAGGTCTCACCATGGTTCTGTACAGTGGCATTATGACTTCAGATTTGCGGCTAACGAAGCTTCTATTGATACATCCCATAAGTTGCCTTGCTTTGGATGAGGCCTTCTCTACTTGTTTGGCGGCCTTCATGTCTGCACTGATGATTATTCCCAAGTCTCTTTCTTCTGAAGTCCTAGCTAGTGTTTCTCCATTTAAGGTGTAAGGTTTGCATGGATTTCTGCTACCGAGATGCATAACCTTACATTTCTTAGCGTTGAAGCCCAGCTGCCATGTCGAGGACCAGTTTTCCAACGTAAGCAGATCCTGCGTCATACTATCCTGCAGATTGCTTTCACTTACTATATTACATAGTTTGGCGTCATCAGCGAATAGAGTTACTTTACCCTGAAGCCCTTGGGTCAAGTCTCTTATGAATATGTTAAAAAGGAGTGGACCCAGGACCGAGCCCTGTGGCACTCCGCTGGTCACCTCCGATGTCTCAGAGAGGGTGCCGTTGACCACCACCCTCTGATGTCTTCCACTCAGCCAATCTTTGACCCATGCAATTAGTGTCTCATCTACCCCCATTGATTTCATCTTGTTTAATAGTCTATGGTGTGGGACGCTGTCGAAAGCTTTACTGAAATCTAAGTACACTATGTCCAGAGACTCTCCCGAGTCCAGCTTTCCTGTTACCCAATCAAAGAAGCTGATAAGATTGGATTGGCATGACCTACCCCTAGTGAATCCATGTTGACTAGGATCCCTTAGATTCCCCTCATCCAAAATCTTGTCTAATTTACATTTAAGTAGTGTTTCCATGAGTTTACACACTATTGATGTGAGACTCACTGGTCTGTAATTTGCAGCCTCCGCTCTGCAAACCTTTTTGTGCAGAGGAACGATGTTAGCTGTTTTCCAGTCCAGGGGGACTCTCCCTGTACTTAGGGAGAGATTGAAGAGCATGGTTAATGGTTCCGCCAGGACATCGCACAGCTCCCTGAGTACTCGTGGGTGCAATTTGTCTGGTCCCATGGCTTTGCTTACCTTGAGTCTTGACAATTCGCTGTAAACATCAGCTGGTGAGAACCCAAAATTCTGAAATGGGTCTTCCTTGCTTGGCTTTGCTTCCAGCTGTGGCCCGTGTCCAGGTGCCTCGCAGGTAAAGACTGAGCAGAAGTAATCGTTCAGTAGTTTGGCTTTTTCGGAATCTGTTTCCACATAAATCCCATCTGCTGTTCTAAGACGTACTATCCCGTTTGTGTTCTTCTGCCTGTCACTAATATACCTGAAGAAGAATTTGTCCCCTTTCTTAATGTTCTTTGCTAGAGTTTCTTCCACTCGAAGTTTGGCCTCCCTGACTGCTGTTTTGACCGCTGCAGACCTTGTCTTGTATTCAATTTTAGCTTCTTTCTCCCCGGTGCGTTTGTATGAAAGAAATGCTCTTTTCTTGTCCTTGACTAGGTGTGAGATCTCATCAGTGAACCAACGGGGTTTCTTCTTTCTTTGTTGTTTATTTACCGATTTTATGTAGCGGATAGTTGCTTCGTGTAGTGTCCTTTTCAGTGTTGACCACATAGCTTCCACATCATCCGTTGTTTCTTGAGCCTGTAGCGTCTGATGGACGAAATCACCCATGCTTGCAAAGTCAGTGCCCCGGAAATTGAGTACCTTCGTTTTTGTTTGTGATCTAGGGAAGCCCTTTCTAAGGTTGAACCATACCATGTTATGGTCACTGGTTGCCAGCGTTTCTCCCACCAAGACTTCCGTGACGCTTTCCCCGTTCGTAAGTATCAGGTCCAGGATGGCCTGGGCCCTAGTGGGCTCTAGTACCATTTGTTTGAGCTGTACTCCCTTCATGGATGTTAATATCCTCTTGCTACTACAAGTTGTTGCTGAGAATGTGTTCCAGTCTACATCAGGCATGTTGAAGTCCCCTAACAGGACAACGTCCCCCCTTAACCATTTTAGTCGCTCTTCTCTGGACCCTTTCGAGTAGTACCGTGTCCTTCTTCACGTACGGTGACCAGTGCTGGACGCAGTACTCCTGGTGAGGGCGCACCATGGCCCGGTACAGTGGCATGATAATCCTTTCCGATCTGTTCGTGATCCCCTTTTTAATCATTCCTAGCATTTTGTTTGCCCTTTTCGCTGCCGCCACACATTGCACAGACGGCTTCATCGACTTGTCGATCAGAACTCCCAAGTCTCTTTCCTGGGAGGTCTCTCCATGTACCGCCCCAGACATCCTGTATTCGTGCATGAAATTTTTGTTACCAACATGCATCACTTTACACTTATCCACTTTGAACCTCATCTGCCATGTCGATGCCCATTCCTCGAGCCTGATTATATCACGTTGCAGATCTTCGCAATCCCCCTGCGCCTTCACTACTCTGAATAACTTCGTATCGTCCGCAAATTTAATCACCTCGCTCGTCGTACCTATGTCCAGATCATTTATAAAGATGTTAAAGAGCACAGGTGAAAGCACCGAGCCCTGCGGCACCCCACTGGTGATGCTCTTCCAGTCCGAGTATTGTCCATTTACCTCCACTCTCTGTTTCCTATGCTTCAGCCAGTTTTTAATCCACGCAAGTATTTCACCCTCGATTCCATGACTTGCAATCTTCCGAAGTAGTCGTTCATGTGAAACCTTGTCGAACGCCTTCTGAAAATCCAGATAAACAATGTTGACCGTGTCGCCCTTGTCTATCCGTCTGTTTACTCCCTCGAAGAAGTGCAGCAAGTTTGTCAGGCAAGATCTGCCTTTGCTGAAACTGTTCTGGCTGGTCCTCATTAGACCGTGTCCATCAAGGTGATCAATGATGCAGTCATTTATCAGCGCCTCTACCATCTTTCCCGGTACCGAGGTCAGACTCACTGGTCTGCAGTTTCCTGGATCTCCCCTCGAACCCTTTTTGAAGATCGGCGTAACATTCGCCATCTTCCAGTCTTCCAGAATCTTTCCTGATTTGATCGACAGGTTGGCTACTAGTTGAAGCAGTTCAGCTATAGTCCCTTTCAGTTCCTTGATGACCCTCAGATGGATGCCATCCGGTCCCGGGGATTTATCGCTCTTAAGCCTATCAATCTGCCTGTATACCTCTTCTAGACTGACCGTCAGCCCTGTCAGTTTCCCGTCTTCGTTTCCAGCATAGAGCCTGATGGGTTCCGGTATGTTGCATATATCCTCTTCGGTAAATACAGACGTAAAAAATGTGTTCAGTTTGTCGGTGATTTCTTTATCTTCCTTTAGCACTCCCTTTATTCCACGGTCATCCAATAGCCCCACTACTTCCTTCGCAGGTCATTACCCCTTAATTTATCGAAAGAACGGCTTGAAGTTTTTCGCTTCCTTGGATATTTTTTTCTTCATAGTCTCTTTTGGCCTCTTTTACCACCTCGTGGCACCTGCGTTGATGTTGTTTGTGCTTATTCCAGTTTTCGTCCGTTTTTGACCTTTTCCATTCCTTAAATGAAGTTTTCTTATCTCTGATCGCTTCCTTCACCTCTACAGTAAGCCATGCCGGTTCTTTGTTCTTTTTCCTCTTAGATCCTTTGTTGGTACGCGGTATATGTAGATTTTGCGCCTCGGTGACTGTGTCCTTAAAAAAGGACCAAGCTTGCTCTAGCGTTTTTACAGTGCTTATCCTCTGAATCTTCTTCCCCACCATGAGTCTCATTCCTTCATAATTCCCTTTTCGGAAGTTCAGTGCTGTGGCTGTCGTTCTGGACCGATGTTTTGCCCCTGCGTCCAGGTCGAAGCAGATCATGTTGTGATCACTGTTTCCCGGAGTCACAGACCCAGGTCAGCTCCCCAGCTCTTGAGAATGCAGAGGCAGCCAAATCAAAGTTCCCCGTACATGGTCGCTGATCCAGCACCAATCTGGTGCAATCACTGCACATATTCAGCAGATTTTTAATCGAATCATGGGGTTTTGAGGCAGAAATAAAACTTTGAAAAAAAGATCAATAAAAATCCAAGATGGCCACCACCAGTGAATTTGCACCAAAAACAGTAAAAATAACAATAACAAAATAACAAAAAATAGCGATTTGGGGGTCTGAGGAAGTGGGGGACCTGAAAACCGTGATAAACTACTTTTACCACAGAAACTACTTTTACTACAGAAACCGTGATAAACTATTTTTAAATCGTTCCACAAGTCACCCCTGAAGTTCCCATAGGAAATAATGAAGGTACTCAGTTCTGTAGTGCCTTTGCCTGTCAGCATTTCCAAAAGCAGCTGAGTGGAAAAAAAGGACTTTCTGCCTCAGAAACAGCACCAAATGCACAGAATTGAAGATCTTTGGACAGCCAGCCAGCCAGATACCGGCTACAACCTCTGTCCCTTCAGATCCTCTGCCACATGGTTGGGGGTGTTAAAGGCAGCCTGTTAGAAACCTGTGACAAGGTCAATGGCCAGACTCCCACAGGAAGGGACCCCGGGTACTTGAAGGTGGCTCAGAAAAGTTGTGGATTTCTGCAGTACTCAGACTGCAGGTTGGGATTGAATACCTAGCATATGGAATCCGGAAGGGACATAACAGAAGTTGAAAATATAGTATGCGCATCTATAATTTTATCCTTAAAATGTTTTACAAGATTATGAACTGATGGTGTAGTAGAGCTATTAAAAATATTTGGAGTGGCATTTGTAAACAAATAAAACTGCAAATGAAGGAGCATTAATAATTTGCTTTGCATACATGCAGTCTCCAAGTTACAGACACCCAACTTAAGTACAACTCAGACTTAAGAATGCGATTGTGGCTTTATTTGATTTCATTGAGCATTATTTCCAGTGGCATATATTCCTTCACTTCTCCTGCAGCAAATTAAGGAATAATGCATGGCCTCATTAAGAAGTGTGTGGCTGTGCATGCTGTACCTTAGAGGGAACATTAGTAAGGACTGTTGGCCCTTTTGACAGCTGGGAGCAGAGGTAAGCAGCAAGAATCTCAAAAACCTACAAGTTCTGAGTTACATAGAAATCCGACTTTAGAACAGCTTTAAAAATCTAACTCGTTCTTAACTCGGGGACTGCCTGTAATACTTTTTTTAGCATCATATATAGCAGATTTGTAGAATATTGCCATTTTCTTAAAAGCATCTTCAGATAATGAATTTGGAGAGCTTCGCCATTTGCATTCTATGGGCCTGATTCTCTAACTGTACATCCAAATTTTACATGGCGGTAGGTGTCCTACCACCATCTGGCAGCCAATCAGGAAGCATGTTATCTTAAAAAACAAAACAAAACAAAAAAAAAACAACCTAAAGCGAGTAAGGTCACCTACATTGTAGACATCTGTCAGGGGTCTACAGAGACCAAGGCAGGGTGTGGGCTCACCCAGAAGTGGCCTTGGGCATATTTAAGTGTCCCTATGCATCTCTCTACAGCAGTGGTCTCAAACTCGCGGCCCAGAGACCACATACAGCTCGCCAAGTACTATTTTGAGGCCTCAGTATGTTTATCATAATCACAAAAGTAAAATAAAACAGTTTCTTGATCATATGTCTCTTTAGCTATAAATGACACATTAAACTTTTTTATTGCCAGCCGCAGCAGTATTAGCTTCAATGATCATATGAATTCTACGAGCGTCGTAGCTAATACCGCCATGGCAAGTGATATAAAAAAATAACACGTAAAATAAAAGGGGGGCAATAAATAGAAAATATTGAATGAAACATAATAAATATGAAAGCTAATGCATAATTAAATAAATAATAAAATACAAGTATTAACACACCTGATTAAAATCATAGTAATAATTATAAACCGAAGGGCAAAAATAAGAACAAAAAACAAATACAATTATTAAATAGTTCAAATACTGACAAAATAATCCTTATAAAGATTCATAAAAACACAGACAAATTTGTGTCTTGATTCAACCCTTTTGGAACTTCAGTGTAATAACTTAAAAATAAATCTTTGTTCAGCTTGCAATAAATGTGTTATCAATGTCACTTCCTCCCTAATATGGTCCAATTTTAAACAAAAAAAATTAAAATGCAACTCAAGATTGGTGATCTGCCTTCTGTTTACTATTCTGCCTTGTGCAGATCATTGCCTCTGGTGTTACTGATGAGGCACCCTGCCAAGTATGCCTAATGGCATGTGCTTACATAATTATGCAGTGGTGGTTCTCAACCCAGTCTTCAGAACACACCCAGTCAAGTAGGCTTTTCAGGATATTCTCAATGAATATCCATGAGAGAGATCTGCATGTAAAATATCTCATGCATATTTATTATGGATATCCTGAAAACACTACACATGTACATGATTACAATATTGGATTAATGTGATCCTTGTGTCTAAAATTAGGCAGCTCTGGAAGCTGCTTTCAGGATTATCCCATTTATACAATTTAGATAACTCAGGTTTGGGAAGAGGGTATGGGAGTTAAAGGAAACATCAACATTCTCCTAAAAACTTATTGCTCAAGAGTGAACAAATTGTTCCATATAGCACTGCTTTAAGAATTTAAAGCACTTATAAGCAAATTGATTTCTACATACTTAGCACTTTCACAGCACGGCTGGGACTCTCCAGAACGTTGCCTTCTTCTGTGTCAAAAATAGGATTATCTATTCCAATTTTAGGTGGAATCTGAGCTAATTTCTTAAGTCGCAAGGATGAATTAACATCCAGCTCTTGTTTCTTTCCTTCTTCTTCTCGCCTGCGCCTCATGTCCTCTTGCTGTTGTCGAATCCGCTCAAGTTGGGCACTTCGCCGTACCGGCATTGCCCGGGAACCCAAATCTGCTGGACAATCAACGGCCATCTCTCTGTGCTTCTGAGGCTCTTCTGGAGATGCAAGATCTGCATTTTTTACCTCACTGTCAGAGTCTTCGGTCACATGTCCATTCATATGAGAAGTGGTCATGATGATCTGCAGCTGTTAGACTCTACCAAACTGTGGTAGAGCATGTTTCTTGAAACCCATCATAAAGTCAAAAATCTTCCACTTGTTCTAAATTGCCAAACTCAGACTCTCCAAGTTGAATAGCTGAGGGAAAAAAACACACACAAAAGAATTACAAAAACAGCTGAGAAAAAAACACACACACACACAAGAATTACAATGATATGCAAAATGTTTCATATCATTCCCTAAAACAAACACAAAAATATCTTATGTCAGAAATAAGAAGAGAGGTATTATAATAGCTTGACAGCAATGAAATTTATTAGAAGAAAAAAAAATTAAGCTGTATAGAGGCATTCTTTACTACACTACCAAATGTTTGAAGATGGGAAACTTTTAGGCTTATACAATTCTATTTTCAGGCTTTCTATAAATGCAGCTTAAGTTCTTTTTTTAATAAGACTGAAAAACAAGTTGTAAATAGACTTGCTGCGAGCCTACAATCTGTAACATACTGAGATTTCTATGGCTAACCCACTAGTTTGATTCACAGTTTGGGGGTAATTCTCTATAGATTGCCTAAAATTAGGCACTCAGATGATACACGCTAAGCATAAATTTTAAATGTCATTTTGTGCACACAACTGTCATTATAGAAAACTAGCATTTAGTCTGTATTTACATGTTTAACTTTACATGCAAGCATTTACACTAACTCAATGACTGACGCAAATGCTTGTGCAGTTAGATGCATAAATGCTAATATACTATAACCCACGCATGTAACTGCTTGACACGCCCCTAATCCACCCATGCATCCAGTTTAAGCATGCAATGCTCAAGGCAGTTACAATTTATTAAGATATCTGTGACCTTATTTTGCAAGTTGAATGTGCCAAATTTGTGCGCTAGTCAGAAATTTGTGTGTGCAACTTTCTAAAATTAAGCGGCTTGTGTCCTCTGCAACAGTGGAAAGCAAAACAAAGTGGGACAAATGGTGTTCAGGATTCTATATCAACTTCACCATAGAAAATATCAAATTTCATAAAGAGTGTAAACTCAGTAAATCTCTCAACCTGACCATGTTTCAGCAGGTCTACCTTCATCAGAAGGAATAATCCTTATAAATGAATAAAGTCAATAGAGAATCTTGAACACCATTTGTCTTACTTTGCTTTGGTCCTCTGCAACAGTGACATCTAGTGGCCACATTTAAAGGGCCCATGAATGCAGGTTTCCAGAAGGAGCTCTGTACAAGAATAGTTCTTGCCTGAAAGCTATTTTAACCAAGTGATAGAATCAATGCTGTCTACACCAAAGGAATTATTTACAGTAGTTAATAACAGTTGCTGTTTTCAAAATAATTTGAAGAAAATTATCTTTCAATGACTTAATATTTGGATGAACTGGGTCTACACAGCAATGAAAGTTTTTAATGGTAGAAAGACATTTTTATCCTGGGACAGTCAAGAGCAGGGGTGTCCCAACCTCAATCCTTGAGGATCACAATCCTGTCAAGTTTTCAGGATTTCCTCCATTACTATGCATGAGATCTATTTGTATGCACTTCCTCCATTGTATTGCAAATAGATCTTAACATAAGAACATAAGAATCGCCTCTGCTGAGTCAGACCATAGGTCCATCATGCCCAGCAGTCCGCTCCTGCGGCGGCCCCCTAGGTCAATGACCTGTAAGTGATCTATTACTCTAAAGCATTTGTACTGTATAGTACCCCTCTAATTATACCCTTCAATCCCCTTTTCCCTCAGGAATTTGTCCAGTCCCATTTTGAAACTCAAAATCGTGCTCTGCTTTACGACCTCCTCCGGAAGTGCATTCTAGGTGTCCACCACCCTCTGAGTGAAGAAGAACTTCCTGGCATTTGTTCTGAATCTGTCTCCCTTCAATTTTTCCGAATGTCCTCTAGTTTTTGTTGCCCCTGCCAGTCTGAAGAATCTGTCCCTCTCTACCTTCTCTATACCCTTCATGATCTTGTAAGTTTCTATCATATCCCCTCTAAGCCTCCACTTCTCCAGGGAAAAGAGCCCCAGCCTGTCCAGTCTCTCAGCATACGAAAGGTTCTCCATGCCCTTTATCATTTTTGTTGCTCTTCTCTGGACCCTCTCCAGTATCGCCCTATCCTTCTTAAGGTACGGCAACCAGTATTGAGCGCAGTACTCCAGATGCGATCGCACCATCGCCCTATACAGCGGGAGGATGACCTCCTTGCTTCTGGTAGCAATACCTTTCTTGATAATGCCCAACATTCTGTTCGCCTTTTTCGAGGCCGCGGCACATTGTGCCGCCGGTTTCATTGTTGTATCCACCATAACCCCCAAGTCCCTTTCTAGGTTGCCCTCCCCCAATGATATCCCTCCCATTGTGTAATTGTACATCGGGTTTCCTCTCCCCATGTGCATGACTTTACATTTCTCCACATTGAAGCTCATCTGCCATTTATTAGCCCACTCACTCAGTTTGTTCAGGTCCCTTTGGAGTTCTCTACATTCCTCAACTGTGCTAATCTTACCAGAGAGTTTTGTGTCAGCCATAAATTTTATAATTTCGCATTTCGTCTCTTGTTCCAGGTCATTAATAAATATATTGAACAGGAGCGGTCCCAGCACTGACCCCTGCGGGACGCTACTCGTTACCCCTTTCCAGTCAGAAAAGTGACCTTTCACTCCTACTCTCTGTTTCCTGTTGGAGAAATTCTGAAAACCCAACCTGGTGAGGGTCGAGGTTGGACACCCCTGGTTTAAAGTCTGAAAACAGGTAATTAAGAGATAATTTTTTAGTTCCTACTTCTGTCGAGATCTACATACCCATTTCATCTTTTCCATTCTTTGCTAAGATTATTGAAAATGTAATCTATGAGCAAACATATTTTCTTAATACATACAATATTTTAGATATCTGCCAATTTAGATTTTGTGAACAGCATGACACAGATGCTGCTAATTTCTATTTTAGACAATAAGAAAGCTGGATTTCTAAAGGGAAGCATTTTCTGTTATTACATTAGACATTTCAGCAGCTTTTGACACCAGAAATTTGACCATAGAAATTTATTGAAATAGCCAAGATCAATTGATTTGAATGGTGTTAGGTTAGATTGGTTCTATAACTCATTTCTGAGTGAAAAAATTTAAAGTTATTAAAAACTGTTAATCTTCCAAATTTGATTCTCCTACTGGAATTCTACAGGGATCTTTATCTATCAACTATATTATTTAATATTTTTATTACCCTTTTGCAGATTATTTTATTTATTTATTCAATTTTCTATACTGTTCTCCCAGGGGAGCTCAGAACGGTTTGTTTATATGAATTTATTCAGGTACTCCATGCATTTTTCCCTATCTTCCTGGTGGGCTCACAATCTGTCTAATGTACATGGGGCAATGGGGAGATTAAATGACTTGCCAAAGGTCACAAGGAGAGTGTGGGTTTGAGCCTACAGCCTCAGGATGCTGAGGCTGTAGCTTTAAACACTGAGCCACACTCTCCCCCTAGGTCTCCAATTTTGTTTATGTGTTGATAACATTCCATTTTTATTAAATTTTGTTAAGACTGTTTTGGTATGTTACACCTCTGTCTACTTTCCATAAATCAATGGGTGAAAGGTAATCATTTAAAACTGAATGCTGCAAAAACTCTGATTTTGGTCTTATCGGGATTTCCATCTGATGATATTCCATCTCAGTTTTTATGGATGATGTGACCATTTCTGTAGTCATAAAATTTGGAACCTTGGGTTGATGCTCGATTCAGCATTGACCATAAAAATATCACATCCAGAAAACTGAGACTAAGAGATTTTGTCAATTAATCTAATACAGTGGTGCCTCGCATAACGAACGCCTCGCACAGCGAACGCTGCACACAACGAACTTCATGTCTTGATTCATACAACGAACTTCGTTTCACACAACGAAGTCGCCCGAGCTGCCGATGTATTGCATCCTTCCGCGCAGGCACTGCAGGCAGTCGTTAGTCACTGCGCTTAACTGCCCTCTCTCACAGCCCTTCGCCTGGCTCCCTGTGCAGTGGCGGACCGTCGGCTCGCCTCCTTTTATGGAGGGGCCCGGCGCCTACTGCTGATGCGTTGGGGGGGCGGAGCTACTCTCGCCGCTTCCCCGATGCTAGAAAAAAAAAAAAAAAAAGAAAAGTTAAGTCCCAGTTTTTGCCGCTGAGACTCTGCCCTCTCTCACTGTATACAGTCGTCCTTTTAAGATAAACTCAATATTTTTTATATATCATGGCTTCTAAAAAAAGCAGGAAGGTGATTTCTGTTGAAATGAAACGGGAAATAATTAGAAGGAGTGAACGTGGGGTAAAACAGTGTGACCTCGTCAAAGAGTTTGGCCTCAGCAAGACCACCATTTTCACCATTTTGACAAATTTATCTTTTTTTATGTCATCTTAGCATATTTTATGCTGCAGAACGAATAATTTTTTTTAACATGTATTGTTATGGGAAAACGCGTTTCACATAACGAACTTTTCGCATAACAAACTTGCTCCTGGAACGAATTAAGTTCGTTGTGTGAGGCACCACTGTATTAGATTGGTGATTCAAAGCACCATAGTTCCCTGCTTTCACTATCGCAATGGTCTATTAACTGGAATTCTTAAGCATTCTTTGAAAGCTCTGTAGGATACACAAAACACCATCACAAAAGTTCTTTTGCTCTTTATGTTTTACTCACATTTCTCCAATTCAAAAAAAAAAACTTGCATTGGTTTTCCATTGATCAGAAAATTAAGCACACAGTGATACTTTTGGTATTTAAAGTTTTAAACAATTTTGTTTCTGTGACAATTTCATCTAGTTTGCGACTTAATCAGCCCTTCAGAGCTTTAAGTTCAGCTAAGATAGTATTACTGAAGATGGAAAAATTATGCCTTACCTGTTAATTTTCTTTCCTTTAGACATAGCCTAACCATGAGAGACCAGGTGGACTCTTTGGTCAGAAAGGGTTTTTTTACTCTCTGGAAGCTTTGGTCCATTAGAGCATATTTTGATCCTTCATCATTCAGAATTCTAGTACAATCCCTTATACTGAACTAACTTGACTATTGTAATATAGCCTATCTGGCAATTTCCCAGAAGAACTTGCAACGATTACAACTGGTGCAGAATGCGGCGATCAGGCTGATTTTGGGTCTGAAGAAGTTCGACCATGTAACTCCTTCCTACCTACTCCTGCATTGGCTGACAATGGAGGCACGCATGAAGTTTAAATTTGGATGTTTCTGCTTTAAGGTACTTTTCGGCCTAGCCCCCAGATATATAACTGACCTTTTCTCTTTCTCAACCATCGACTTAAGAGAAGCTCAAACTTGAATTTTGTTTCTCCACCGGTTAAAGGATGTAAATTTAAAAGACATCATCAACATCTCTTCTCTTATCAGGCAGCATTATGGGGTAAAGATCTGAAACAATTACTCATGCTTGCGAATACTTATGGGGAATTTAGGAAACACCTAAAAACATATTTGTTCCTAAAGTACTTAGGCAGCTACACTGAACAATCTTTCCCCACAATAACTGACCGCTAAATCTTAACTCTCAATCTGTAACTTTTTAATCATTGTAAACCGCATAGAACTTCACGGTCCTGCAGTATATAAACTGTTATTATTATTAATCCAGACTCTAGTGGGATACTGCACATCTAAAAGCAGGAGGAGATAGAGACCTAAATTGCAGGTGCTCCTCTTTGATGGGATCTCTCCTGGCCATTTAGTATCCCCTTTACCCAAGCATCAGAAACCACACAACTGCATATATAGAAAAAAACTTATTTCCCAGAACCAAGTCCAAACAAAGACCAACAATAATCAACTGCAGAAAACAACGCAACAAAACCTCCCAAAAGGGAAACAACCGCAGAAAAAAATCCAGAACAGGCGGGCCTCTGGATTCATATGCTGTGTCTAAAGGAAAGAAAATTAACAGGTAAGGCATAATTTTTTCTTCCTTATTAACAGCAGATAAATCCATTTGGCCTTTTCTTCTATATTTCTATGTTTACACTTTAAGACAATTACATATGGAGCGTCATCTATTTGATAGTCAAATTTTCTCCACCTTAGTAATGGCCCTTTTTACCACCAAGCTGGATTACTGCAATATAAATTAATCAGTTATTTCCAAAGGACTTACAAAGAAACTTCCAAATCCTTCAAAGGTCAACAGATACACACATCTAACATCATTATTAAAAAAGCATCACTGGCTTCCAAAGAGGAATGAATTAAATTTAAAATATTCTCCTTTCAAGGCTCTTCGATAAGAGTCACCTATATCTTTATCGGCTTAGATTCTGCCTATATCTTATTGGCTTAGAATCACCTATATCTTTATTGGCTTAGATTCTGCCGCACTTGCTTTTCAATTCGGTGCTAAATTGAAGGTTTTTTGTTTTTTTTTAAGGCCGTTACTCTTGATCATCCTTCGATTTCGAGTATTACTAGGGCTTTCGTCTCCCTTAAACCACCAACTAATTACTCTTCTTTGAAAGTGAATTGGGAACGAGATTTGGGCACTCCTTTGAACCATTGGGATGTGGGGGCAAGCTTGCGGACAATACCTTCTCTGGCGGATTCCAAAGAGTGAGTCAACAGAAGGTGACTCTTTCGGAAGTTGACTATCCAGTTAAGTCTCTGGAGAAGATGCAGCACCATATACTCACCTGCCCCTTGAGAGGGGCTGTAATCAGTCAATCGTCTAAGTAAGGATGCACCTGGATACCCATCCAGTGTAGGAGAGATGCTACAAACACTACCACCTTGGTAAAGGTGCATGGAGCCATGGCCAAATCGAAAGGAAGCACTATAAACTGGAAGTGTCGTTGAAGGACATGGAATCTTAGATATTTTATGTTATCCAGAACGATGGAGATGTGAAGATGAACTCTGTTAAATTCAGAGAGGCTAGGAATTCCTCTGGAGCCACCGCCGCTATAACGGAGCGGACCATCTCCATGTGTAAGCAGAGGATTTTTAGTGCCTCATTTACTGACTTTAAATCCAGAACGGGCCTCCAATTTTCTGTGCCTTTTTTGAGGACTTTGAAGTATATGGAGTATCTGCAGGAGACCAATTCTTCTTTGAGAACTGGTTCTACAACATGAATGTCCAAGAGTTGTTGCACTGTAGCTTGGACCCTGGCCTACTTTTCCAGCGATTCTGCTGGGGAGTTAAGGAACAGATCTGGAGGGGGGGGGGGTTTGAGAAAACTCAATCTTGTATCCCCACCTGAATAATGTTCAGAACCCAACGGTCTGATGAAATCTGTTCCCATTCCCTCCAGAAAGCCAACAGCCACCTGCCAATGCGAGGAAGGTGACCATCGCCATGCCGTCATTGTGGCTTTAGGTGGTTGAGCCACTGTAGGAACCTAAGAGTTGCTGGCGCTTGTAACTGCCAAATCTCTATGTGGACCCCTGCAAGGGCCTCTGAGAATAGTAACCGGAAATCTGGCAGGATCTCCTCGAGGTATGAAAACTACCTGTCACCCCCTGCAGAACGACAGCCCCTGCTGTACGGGAGGGATCTGGGACGGCCACACTGGCCATGAGGTCATCTAAACCTTTTCCTAAAAGCATCTGCCCATTGAAGGGTAATCTGCTGAGAGTGGCCTTGGAAGATGAGTCACCTGCCCACTGTGTGATCCAGAGCATGCAGTGGGCAGAAACAGAGTCATAAAGAGCATAAAATCATAAAGAGCATTGGCCACATAATCCACTCCCTCCTTAATCATGTGGGCCCAGGCATCCTCCAGCTCTGAGGGACTAGTCCACAATCTTGTATGATAGGCCTGCGCCATGAAGGAGGCAGCTGCTGAAACTTTGATACTCAAAGCCAGTGCTTCAAACTGTCTTTTAAAGGTCCATATTCACCTTACAGTTCTGTGCATCCTTCAGAATCACTCCTCCTTCACTAGGAAGGGAGGTGCACTTAGTCACCTGTGCTATTGTGGAGTCCACTTTCAGCTGCGAAAATAGCTATTGGAAGTTCAGAGCCATAGGATAGAGCCTAGACATAGCTTTGGCCACCTTTAGAAAGTCTTTGGATGATTCCCACTGGCCAGTGACTAAGGAGGTGATGTTTGGATGAACAGGAAAAAAAGGTTTTGAGGCAGAAATAAGCACTCTGGGGAACCCCCCCCCCCCCCCCCCACACACACACACAAAAAAAAATTCCAAAGGTGGCCGCTGCCAGAAAATCTTGCTAAAAACAGCCTATGGAAGCTCAACTAAAAAATGTCGAAAAAGGGGTTTTGAAGGAGGGGAGAACCTGATTCTAACCTTAGAATCCTTCGACTCTGCCACCCCCCATAGGGAATAATGGGAGTACTCACTGTGACTTATGGTACCTGTCAGCTTGCAGCAGCCTGACTGCAGGTAAAAGATTTCTGTCTCAAAAACTGCCAGTAACAAATCCAGCGATGGAGATCTTCTGGCTGCCAGTCAGGCGAACCCCAACCGCAGACTTTCATCCCTGAAAATACACGTGACGTGTCGAGGGGAGAAACTTCGCAGCTGGCTCCCTGATACCCAAGGAAAAATTATGTCTTACCTGTTAATTTTTTTCCTTTAAACGCAGCAGATGAATCCAGAGACTAGTGGGATAGCACACATCGACCAGCAGGTGGATATAGAGAACTGATTAACAGGTGGTCGTCTTGGATGGAACGTCTCCTTCAACTTCAGTATTGCCCTTTGTCCAAGCATCCTGAACCATAAAATGTCTCAGAATGTAAAAAAACTTCTTTCCCATAACACATTTCAAAGATATGAATGCAGAACACAACCACCAACCATAACAAAACCTCCGAAACATGCAAAAGATAACCCAACAGACAATACTCAGAAAGGGTGGGGCTCTGGATTCATCTGCTGCGTCTAAAGGAAAGAAAATTAACAGGTAAGACATAATTTTTCCTTCCTTAACAACGGCAGCAGATGAATCCAGAAACTAGTGGGATGTAGCAAAGCAATCCTCAAACCGGGTGGGAAGCAAAAGGCGCCTCCACGAGGACCGAAGCACCAAAAGCAGACTCCGCACATGCTGCCACATCCAACCTCTAATGTTTAGAAAAGGTATTCTTAGAAGACCAAGTAGCCGCACGACCAATCTCCTCCAAGGAAAACCCTCGAGACTCAGCCCAGGAAGTAGCAATCGCTCTAGTTGAATGAGCATGAAGGCCTTCCGGTAACCGCTTCCCCGCTACCAAATAAGTGGAAGCAAAAGTCTCCCTAATCCACCTAGCAATGGAAGCTCTGGATGCCGCCATACCCTTGTTGTGTCCCGCAAACAGCACAAAGAGGTGATATGAATGTCGAAAATCTTTAGTAACCTGCAAATAGTGGAGAAGAACCCTACGCACATCCAGGAAACGAAGCAAAGAGAAGCACGCTCCCCAATCCTGCTTCCGAAAAGCAGGAAGGAAGAGAGACTGGTTGACATGGAAGGAAGAGACAACCTTCGGAAGAAACGAAGGAACAGTCCGAATCGAGACCCCTGAATCCGAATGCCATAGCTACAAGAAACACTGCTTTCAACGTGACATCTTTTAGAGTCGCAGTGGACAGAGGCTCAAAAGGAGCCTTCTGTAAGCCTCCGAGAACTACCCTAAGGTTCCACTCCGGCCAGAGCTTCATAACAGGCAGACGAATATGTTGTACTCCTTTCAGAAAACCAACGACATCAGGCTGACTGCAGCCTCAAATATGAACCCTTTTGATTTTCAAGAACTCACAGATATTGTACACAAATATTTTGACAAGAAGGGGGGTCCATATGAGGGTAATTTTCCAGAACACACATGGCACGATATTCAGAAACAAATGGTTAATCATTCTCAGGAGTTTAGAAAGAAAACAAATAAACAAAAGTGTCTTTTCATTCAAGGCCTCTGTAGGGGAATTATTAGTATCAGACATGAAAATACTGACTTGAACATTCAGTGCCATCAGATGTCCAAAGACTTAGATGAGGCACAAATTAATATATCCATGCTAAGAACCCAAATTGTTCAAGCTACAAATTCCTTTTTAGCTGTAAATGAACAATTAGAAGAGGCCAAGGCAGAATTAAAGTATTTAAAGTCAAAATGTGCCTCACAGGGACCGGTTAATGCTGTCTCCTCACAAATTCTGTCATCTGCACTTTCACCATATAATCCATGTAGTCAGTATATAGAGAAACAGAACACAGTTTTTGTAGCAGGCCAGCGAAAAGGTAAACTAGCTACAGATGTAGAATAGAGAATGACACGAGGAAAAAATCTGTCCCCGTCACCGCCCCGTCCCACCATCCTCTGCACCGCCCCGTCACCGCCGTTCCCTTCACCGTCCCGTCACCGCCATCCCTTTAACCTCCCCGTCACCGCCACTGCCATCCCATTCACCGCCCTGTCACCGTCCCTGCAGCATCCATATAAGCCTTAGTACTGTAATATTTAGCTTATTCCTTTCTTATAAATCAAAGTTACTGCTGCTGAACTAGAGAAAGATATGTTCAGCTGGCAGGGCTTTGTTTATAAATTTTTATCAACACAACTAATATATTACTTTATCCTAAAGCAAAAAATAATAAATAAATAAATAGAATTTTTTTTTCTACCTTTGTTGTCTGGTTTCTGCTTTCCACATCTTCTCATTCAATTCCTTCCATCCACTGTGTGTTTTCTCTCTACGTCTTCCATTTGCTGTTACTGTGCCTCTCCCTTCACCCCCCCCAAATGGTCTAGCACCCATCTTCTTCCCTCCGCTCCCCCATAGTCTGGCATCTGTCTTCTTCCCTTCCAGCGTCTTCTCCCCACTCTGTCTTCCACATTTCCCTTCAGGGTCTGTTCCTCTCTACCCTCTTTCAATGTCTGTTCTATTCCTTTCCACCACCACCCTTCCCTCCCTCCTTTACCATCTGTTCCTTTCCACCACCCTTCAGCTCCTCTCGCATGGCCTAGCTATCTACTTCCCTCCCTCTTATTTTCGTGGAACGTTACAATGTAATTTGTGCAAGCCGCTGGAGCCTGCGAACTCGGTCCCTGTCCCATCCCCACAAACCATCTCGCTTCTGTGTTCCTATTTTCCCCATTTCTAATATCTCCCCTATGTATCTGGCACTGCCCCCCCCCGTGTCCATATACCATTCTCATGGCATGTCCCTGTCCCTATGCCCCATGCACATAATTTCCCTTCTTTCTGTTACCTTCCTGTGTCCAGATTTCCCCTATCTTCCTCTTCCATACCAGTGTGTCTCTTCTTTTCAACCCCATCTAGCTTCTTTCCCTCTTTCTTTCCCCCCCCCTGCTTCCAGCATCTGGCTCACCTGCCTGTCTTCCCCTTTCTTTCCTGCTGTGGGTTTCTTTCTTTCTCTCTTCATCCCCTTGGCCCAGAATCTTTTTCCCTTTCACTCCCTCCTTCCTAGTTTGAGCTGGGAACACAGCCCTCACCCGCCCGATCGTCCAGCTCCCTCCCTCCACCTCACCTTAGTTTGCAGGCTTTCTTTTTCGGCGACGCACACACACGCACACTGGAAACAGGAAGTTGCAGCAGAGGAGAAGATTGAACAACCCCAGCAGCTACGTGTGCGGGTTGCCGAAAAAGAAAGCCTGCAAACTAAGGTGAGGTGGAGGGAGGGGAGCTGGTTAAACACTGCGATCGGGCGAGTGGGGGTTGCAGGGACCGCGCGATCCTTGATGCCTCACTGCAGAGACAAGACCATTCACCGCTCCACAGGGCGGTGAATGGCCTTGTCCCCGTCCCCGCAGCGACTACTATTTTTCTTTCCCCATTTCGGCGGGTTACCCGCGGCTACTCGCGGCTAGCCGCAGGTAACAACCACTGTGTCATTCTCTAATGTAGAACAGGAGGAAGAACCGACAAATGAAGATGAGGAAAATTCATTACCGGGCCAGAGCAATACCAATAGTACCCCTATAAGTGACCCAGCACCAGTAACAGTAGTGCTGTAGGGACATATGAAGGACAGTGACATTGAAAGAATAGTGGAGAAAGTGGGCCCCATGCCTTTTAACATAAATGAATGGTGCAAATGAGCTACTGACATACTGACTAAATGGGGTCTAGGGAAATACAAAATGAACAATGCAGATTTTGATAAGCTTATGCACCTAGCCCTGGGTCCACATTATTATAAGTTTGGATCTCTTGTTCATCCATACCAGTTTGTAAAGATGGGCATCGAACAACTATTTTGCTGCACCTCCTTACAATGTAATGTAATGTAATGTCATTTATTTCTTATATACCACTACATCCGTTAGGTTCTAAGCGGTTTGAAGAAAATATACATAAAGATTATAAATGAGAAGTAAGAAGGTACTTAAAAAATTCCCTTACTGTCCCGAAGGCTCACAATCTAACTAAAGTACCTGGAAATTAATAAAGAAGAGAAAATAAAGATGGTTGAAAAAGAAAAATTCTATGTGAATTTATAGGATGGAAATTAAACTGACAGTGAAGAACTTACAAGTACTTAGAACTCTTTCACCCCTGCCAAGTGATACACTAGAGCAGTTTGCATATAGGGTGTGAGTAATCAAGGCGGTAATTAACGAACATGAACACTGGCCTACTTCAGCTGATTATGGTCAAAGAGAACATAAAGAATTTCTATTAGAATTATTATCCCCCGAGATTATTAAACACCTTCTGTTGTTTTCGGAGGACCCTAAAGCAGTGGTCTCAAACTCGCGGCCCGCAAGGTACTGTTTTGAGGCCTTCAGTATGTTTATCATAATCACAAAAGTAAAATAAAAGTTTCTTGATCATATGTCTCTTTAGCTATAAATGACAATATTATTATTAAGACTTAGCCAAAAGGAAAGATTTATAAACTATAAAAGAGTTTTACCTTATGCATAATTGTCATTTCTTTAATAAGACATTAACTATTTTTTTCTGAGGCCCTCCAAGTACCTACAAATCCAAAATGCGGCCCTGCAGAGGGTTTGAGTTTGAGACCACTGCCCTAAAGCTACCCCTTTTGACACTTTACTGCTCAGTATTGGCTCTGTGTGGAAGACCCAACCAGCTCACCTTATTTCAGTATCAGAAGCTAGGAGGTGGCGTGCTGGAGGAGCACCCCAATACAAGAAAACACCACGCACAGGAAATAGAGAGCATGGCAGAGGTAGTTACAGAAATTCCTTCACTTACATTCCTTTCCATGAGCTCAGAGCACGGACAGAAGCATTAGAAAAAGAGAAAATTAAATGGGAACAGGATAGACATACAATGCAGATAGAATTGGACATTGTAAAAAGTGATTTGACAGCCAGGAAAACCAGTGTTAGTGCATAGGGCTGTCCTGACTCTGTGTCCAAATACCAAGGTGACTCAAGCCTTCACAGCCCAGCCGGACTCCTTTTACTTACCTGTGGACTCACTTTTGGAGACGCAGGATAAGGGAAAGAAGTCAGACTCAGAATTCAGCTTGAGGTATGTGGCACCTTTGATATTGGACACTTGCGGCTGCCCCAATGTTAATACTACCATAGAGGGTCAGGATAAATTAACTTTAATTGATACAGGGGCCAGAATCAGTTTTACAGATAGAGCGCCTCCTACTGGAGATCAGAAAAATATGGAAATTTGTGAGATTCAGGGTCTAAATGACAAAGCTTCAAAGTGTGTGTCTATCCCACAAAAGGAACAAATGAAAGACATTGTAGAAACTACTGCCAGCACGAGTGAGAATACAGGCAAAGAAATAGTTGAGGTGGCTGGTCTTGCACTGGGTACAGGAATTCCAAATGCTTCTAAAACTTTGGTTCATGAGGTTATTCCTGTACAGTTAGCCACAGTGTTGCCTGCCAGTGCAGCAGCATGATCTTAGTATAACTCACTCAGAGGCTGCAGATGTTCCTGTTTGGGCACAGGAGAAGTTAGATTGTGGGAAAAGGTATACTGAAATTTTGTTTGAGGCCGAAGATCCTCAACCACAAACACAGCATCCAGTACATCCTCCAGCAACAGAACTGGTACCTAAGATGGAGGAGAGGGGTCTGAGTGGACCTATCTCTTTAGCATGTGGTTCTCCAGCTTGGTCATTTGTGAAATCAGGGAGTTCCAGTAGGCTCACTATAGACTCTCGGGCCCTAACTAAGATTTCAAAGCCTGTAGTACCAGTGGCAGCCTCTTACTCCAACATTACTGTGAAATTTAACCCTAAATGTGCATTTTTCTCTGTCCTAGATATGACTAATGATTTTCGGAATTTGCCCCTTGCCTCTGAATGCCAGGACATGACAGTGCAGACAAAAAGAAGACAAATCTAGCCTGCACCGAACTTCTGCACCACAGTGCCCATTCCTCCGAGTGCAGTGGGACCCAGGTGGCAGATATGTGGTCCAGGTCGGCCTGAATGGAACATGGATGAAGTTTGCTTTAAGTGACCTTGAGGATGCTGCTAATTTAAAATGTTTTTTCTTTTTCTTAGCAGCAGTTCGGATATATACATAGCCATCCCAGACCAGTTTTGGCACAAAGAGATTTCTAATGTATTCCAAGGATCCTCTTTATCACTGCAGAGATAAAAACGCTCCAAAGAGCCATTAGCTTTATGCCTTTTCTGAATATGAGATGGTTATACTATGCATTATTTGTACTACTCAGGTGTTCATCTTTGCTGTGTTTTTCTATAACAATGTGTTTATTTGCCCTACACCACCCTCATCCAGCTCTCCAGATCTGACTCCTCAAGACCTGACCAGACAGCCTCGTGCCGACGATTGCTTCCAAATTTCCAACCTGACCGGGATATTCCAGACCGGCCTAGCAGCTAAGTATTTGCATGACTACCTCCTCTCACCAATCTGCATACTTTGACAATCACTCTCCCCCCCCTGCATGACTTCAGCTTCCCAACTGCATGCCCCAATCGCATGCCCTAACCAACCTAAACAACTCTTCACTGTCTTACCTGACCAGAGACAACCCACTCTCACTCCAGCACTGACTCCTCCCAAACCAACCGAAGTCTCAGAAATCTTGACTACTCCATCACTGGACCATCCCTCCACCAGCTAGACCCATCAACCTCCGATCCTCCCCTACCAGCTACTGCAGAATCAATCTCCCTCAACTCCTTACATCTACCTCAATTCACCCCAGCTCCACCAATCTTCCCCTCCAACCCCAACATAACCCTTCATCTCTCTCTATCCAAATTCTGCAAGGCCCAACATGCCTAATTTCATAGGAAAACTGCTAACCCTCCTCCTTCTCTATCTACTCAGCACGAGAAATTGGATCACCAGAACCTTAGCATTTGAACCCATCCCCACCTACCTCACCTGGAACAGAACCATCAAACTAGATAAACCACTTCTCCCCTCCAATACCCTCCATGACTACAAGGAATCAGGCCCATTCCCGATCACCGTAATCAACTCCACCCGACACTCCTCTAGACCAACGCAAAAAAGAAACAGGCTCCTAAAAAATCTACCAAGTACACAGTCCATCACTCCCCCGGAACACCAAACAATTTCGGGTGCCTATCTGAACATTCACTCGGCTAGAAACAAAGCCCAACTGATCAAGGATTGGCTAGAAGAAACCCACCTCCACATCCTCACCGAAACATGGCTAATTTCCGACCAGGACACCATCATCAGAGACCTACTCCCTCTAAACTACAAAATCATTCCATTATCAAGAAACTTTAGAAGAGGAGGCGGCCTAGCAATAATCCTCCGTGACCACTTCCAGTTCCAAATCCTCGATTCCAAACTGACCAACGCCCTGGAAATCCTCTCCTGCAAAATCTCCAAAGCTGACTGTAAAGACAACCTAACCGTTACTCTATTCTACACCCCCCCCCCCCCAGCAAATGGAACCAATCTAAAGAAGATTTCTACGAATACCTCCTCACAAATTCCATCGCGGGCACTCACAATCTTCTCGCAGGCGACGTCAATCTACACCTTGAACAGGAAGAGAATTCCAACGTGGCCGATCTCCTCTCCTTCCTAACATCCCTAGGTTTCTCTAAACCACCCCCTAAAAAAACCCATGACAAAGGCCATCACCTAGATCTGATCTCTTTCCTCCCCAATACCCCTTCAACCCCCAGCATTAGCCTTAAAGAAGAAAACTGGACCACCACCCCCTGGTCTGACCACCTCCGTTGCAATTTCAAATTACACTGGCTTAAAAAACAAACCAAAAAACAACCAAGAACCAACCACAAAGAAAAAACAAAATGGTCTAGAGGCCAACTTAACCCAGAAGAATTCTGGTCCCACTACAACCCAACATCCATCCCAGATCCTGACCCTAATTTCATCTCAGACTGGAACAATTTCAGCAATAAGACCCTAAACGACATTGCTCCACTGAAACTTTGCAAGAAAAAACACCGCTCCTCTGCCAAATGGTCCGATGCAGATCTACTTGCCCTCAAACGTGAAGTACGCAAACTGGAAAGAACCTGGTGCAAATCAGGCACAAACACTGACAGACACTCATGGCGAATTAAAGTTACAGAATACAAAAAAATGATCAAAGAAAAGCGCCACAAGCACTACTCCCAATTTATCAACACCCCATCCCTAAACACCAACAAACTCTTCAGACTAGTTAACTCCTTATTTGACACCGTCCCACATAAAAGCTCCCCCATCGATCTACCACCCTCCCCAACAAACCTAGCTGACTACTTCGCCAACAAAATTCTCAACTTGAAAACAACGCTCACAACAACTAGCACTTACCCATATATCCATCCACCCTCCAGAAAATGATGGCTCACCGGCTGACATGACCTGGTCTCACTTCAAAAACCCAGACTGGAACCTATTTCTCAAGCTATACTCAAAATATTCCAAATCCAACTGCCTACTAGATAACTGCCCTCCATCCATCATGAAAACTGCCCCCCTCCCCTTCAAAGCAGAACTCTTCAACTGGGTCACCCTCTGCATGTCAACCGGCCACTTCCCACTGGAACTTGGACACATCCTCGTATCTCCAATAATCAAAAACCCCAAAGAATCTCCCTCTGTAACCTCCAACTACAGACCCATCGCCAATATTCCTCTCTTCCTAAAAATCATGGAAGGACTTGTCAATTATAATCTCACGTCATACCTAGAGAAATTTAACATCCTTCACGACTTCCAGTCTGGATTCCGCACTAATTACAGTACGGAAACCGTTCTAGCCTCACTAACCAATCACCTCCTCCAACTATTCTCAATGGGAAACAGCGCAGTTACTCCAGTTTGACCTCAGCAGTGCCTTCGACCTAGTAGACCATGACATTCTGATTAGTTGCCTCGACTCCATTGGCATTTCCAGACAAGTACTAACCTGGCTCACAGGCTTCCTAAAAAAACGAACCTACCAAGTCCATAATGATGGAACCTTCTCCCATACATGGAGCAACCCCTGCAGAGTCCCCCAAGGCTCCCCCCTATCCCCTTCACTATTCAATATCTACATGGCATCACTGGGACACATGTTATCGAACCGTAACCTGAAATCCTATATTTACGCAGATGACATTACAATCATCATACCCATCACCTCACTGTCACATGAGACAGAACAATACATCTCAACTGTCCTCACCATGGTAGAAAACTGGACCACACGCTTCAAACTGAAACTAAACCCAGAAAAAAACAAGTTCTTCCTTGCAAGTCCCAACCACAAACTAACGTCCACCACCCTGCAACTTAATGGTTTAACGTATCCAATCAACTCCACTATAAAAATCCTCGGAGTCATTTTGGATCGATGCCTCACTTTAGAAGATCACACTAATGCCCAGGTCAAAAAATGCTTTTCTACCCTTTGGAAACTCCGTTCCATCAAACATTACTTTGATTTCCCCACCTTCAGTTTGCTGGTCCAATCCCTAATCCTAAACTCCCTGGATTACTGCAACATCATATATCTGGGCTCCTACAAGAAAACCATTAAACGACTACGACTTATCCAGAACACCGCCGTCCGCCTCATCTACGGGCTCAAAAAGTCAGACCATATCAGCCCTTTCTATAGAAAACTTCACTGGCTACCGTTCGAAGCAAGGATCATCTTCAAATTCACCTGCCTCTGCTTCAAAACCCTAACTGGCTCAGCCCCGATATACCTGTCACGCCACTTCGCCTTCCCAGGTTCTAACCGTACACGCAATGCCCACCTGTTTGCCTACCCCTCCCCAAAAGGATGCATCTACAAAAGATTCTTCGACAAAACCCTCTCTTTCCAAGCTGGCAAATGGAATGACTGCTTGTCCACTCTCATCTCTCTTGCCCCAACTTATCAATCCTTCAGGAAATCTCTCAAATCATACCTCTTTGATAAATTCCTCTAACCCCCGCCCCCCCTACCAATCTAATAATCCCAACCTCGCCTCCCTCCCTACCCTTCCCCCTCCTTCATCCCCGGTTAGCACCCCCCATGCAACAGTTATTGGATCATTTTGTAATTGTCACTGGTTTATACCATACAATTGTTAACTAATTCTCTGTACCTGCATTGCATAAATTGCTCTGAACTGTTTTCTGATATGCTGTAACTTCGCTGTAAATGTACAGTCTCTTAACCTGTAAACCGCTCTGAACTGTTTTGTGGTATTGCGGTATACAAAAATAAAGTTATTATTATTATTATTATTATTAAATTCAGCTCTGAACACTTGATCGATGGAAGAATAGTTTCACGCCTAAAACTCTGTGTTTTATGTTTTGTCTGTGCCATGTGGTCTGTGTTTTGTTTTAATTTAGGGGGTACCCCAGGATACATAACATTGGCCATTTCTAGAGCTCTTTCCCCATTTTTTTTTTCTAGCCCAATTGCGCAATGTTCTTTTTACCTATAGTTTTCATATCCTAAATGTAGCTTAGTTAGGGGTTATATTTTTAAGAAAAAGTTTTACTCTATACAGTGTTTATTCCGTGGTGCTTACTAGATAGGATCCATTCAGTATACATTTCCGAATACATTCAGTACATAATTATGGTCTCTCTGAAGTGCCATAATATTTGTGTGCAGCACACAAAAACAAATATTTTTGGAATGTCCGATTAAGAACCTTAGGTAACTGAATATTGTCTCTCTTTTGCCATAAATATACCAAGTAAATGCATTAATATTGTCGCATGTTGCCACATTCAGTACAGGCAACATGGTTTCTCTCTCTTTTTCTATCTCTTATTTGGATCACACTGGAGTACAGCTGCTGAATATCTGGACTCTTTTCAAGCCGGTGTATCCCTCCCTGTATGCACAGGCCACCAGTTTCCAGTGACTGACGGATCCTGTGCAGACATCATTTCATCCCAAGTATGCATCTCACCAGTTTAAAGAGACTGTCAGTTCCTGCTGGACTAATTCATCCTCCTGCTCCCTGTCCGCAAAGATCTACTCCTCTACTTCCTCACACATGCTGTACAAAATGTTTCCTGTTCGTTGGATCCCCGGATTCATGATAGCCACCTTCCTAGGAACGCTTTGCTGTACAGTTCAACCTATTTACTGAACAATAGAACCTACTCCATACCTCTGGTAACTAATGATTTCATATGCTGTGCATCCACTACCTCTTGGTATGGGGAACGAGACATTTATCACTTTTGAAAATGGACAGATTGCACAAACTGTAGAAAATTTGCTACGAGATGCTCATGTCTCAGTTTGGGAACTTCTCTTTGGGTATTCGCCCACTGCAAACCATGTGTTTAATGTTTTAATTCACCCTATCGTTATCTTAATTATTGTACAAATTTTGTTATGTATTGTTATGATTTTCCTTTGCTGTAAAGTGAAACACATGTACATTTCTTTACAACGCATATCTCACAAAGTTCCTTCTAGCTTTTAGGACAGTTATATATGTATTTCCAGTATCTTCTCTGACACTTGCTAATTTGGTTTTAATTTGGCATGGCCTATTGCATTGCATACCAGGGTCAGACATAATATATTATCTCATAGCCCATACTCGCATACTGTTGGTAACTTAATGCCTGAACCTCCTGAGAAAGCTTCCTGTATCCCTTATGCACGGTTCATTCTCTCAACGACGGGTAAGATATCGCATCTTGGGTTTCCCCGCCCAGATGACTGTACAACCTAAGACAGAGGTTTGAACTCATAATGGGAACTGTTTATCTTCATAGCTTGGAGATTCTGCAGGACAGGGGACGTGCTGATATAATGTTGGAGGTAAGAGAGGCATCTGCGAAGGGCAGACTGGCTGGTTATAGAAGGGCACCACAAGCTTGCCTTCATTTCAAAGAACAAAAATAAAAAAGTATGGGAGATGTCAGCATAGCTATTGCTAGCAATCAGCATTTTCAGTTGGCATAACTAATGTCAGCAAAGGCCTATGGGAAATTATATCAATCTGACTCTGGGATGTTGATGCAGATAGATCACATACAGTAAGCATCCAGGCAGACTGTTTCATACAGCACTAAAGACAGTTTCAAATAGCCCTAATTAAACATGATTACAAACCAACTTGCAGCTAAGAGGGGCAAAGAGGTGCTAAGAAGATGTGTTAATGTCTGAAGCTTAGGATGGACAGCTTAGGATATACAATGGGTCCAGGTGCACAGATAACTAAGATTAATCAGAAACTATTGTCAGAGGCATACTGGAAATTACATTTGACTTCAGTCTATTCTCCTTCTGTCTAGCACAAGTTTACTATGTTTAAGTTCTATTGAAGCTCAATAGATTCTGTATTTAGAATAAGTTTCCAAACTATAAAAGCCCCCTCACAACATCACCCCCCCCCCCCCACTCTTGGCTCTGGTTTCTCTTGTCTCTCTTGCTAGCTTGGGGCATCACCCTCCCCACCCCCGTTTCTCTCTTTCTTTGTGTGTTCTCTCTCATTCACAAGAACACAGAAGCAGTCTCTGTAATTGTAACTTTTATGAATTAAATTGTAATTTGTATGAATCCTACTTTTCTATATGCCTATTTCTATAATATATTCTTTATGCAATCACCTCTGGCTGTGCTTCTCATTTGATTCTATTCCTGGTGAATCTTTGGTGAGGGAATTGAGCCTGGGACCTGGCGTTTGTAAGGGCGCCTAACATAACCCCTACAACCTAACATTGTGGGGGCCACTATCAATCCTTACAAAGACGACCGCGAGGCCAAAACAGAGCCAACACATCCATACCCTCCAACTCCCGATCCCTGTGTCTGCTGAAGAACCGAGGAAGCTTTGCATTTCGAGACAATGCCATGAGGTCTATTTCTGTAACGCCCCATCGCTGCACCAGCAGCTGGAATGCTTGAGTGGAGAGTTCCCATTCTCCTGGATCTAGAAGAGTCCTGCTGAGGAAGTCTGCCTGAACATTTGCCTGTCCTGAAATATGAGCTGCCGAGAGAAGAGGAAGATGAGCTTCCACCCACTGAAGCAGAATCATCGCCTCGCTTGCTAATTGAGGACTGTGGGTACCCCCCTGTCTGTTTATATATGCCATGACACTGTCCAAAAAGACCCTAGTCGGCCGATTCTGAATTAAGGGTTGAAACGCCAGCAGCGCCAGCCGGATCGCCTGCAACTCCAGAAGGTTGATGGAGCACTGAGCCTCGTCCTGAGACCAGACCCCCTGTGCGGAGGACTGAAGGCACTGAGCCCCCCAACCCAACAGACTGGCATCCGTAGAAATTATGACCCAGTCTGGCGACTCCAGCGGCATACCTTTGAACAGATTGGTCCCACAGATCTGCCTGCTGAGTGACGCCTGAGGAGTCCAGCGAAGACGATGATTGTAATCCTGAGACACAGGGGACCACCGGGAAAGAAGTGATTGCTGCAGTGGTCTCATGTGAAAGCGAGCCCAAGGCACTACCTCCAGAGCCGCCACCATCAAGCCGAGAACTTGCACATAATCCCATACTCTTGCAGCGGGTAACTGCAGAAGGAGACGCACCTGAGACTGCAACTTTTTCAGCTCTGGGTAGGAAGACTTTCCCCACCTTCGTACCGAACAAGACCCCCAGATGTTCCAATGACTGAGAGGGGATAAGTGAGCTCTTTGGAAAGTTGACTACCCATCCCAAAGACTGAAGAAGTAAAATCACTCTTTGGTCACTTTCCTGTCGCGAAGAGGCCCGAATTAACCAGTCGCCCAGGTAAGGATGAACACGAATGCCCTTCTTGCGAAGAAACACCGCCACCACTACCATCACCTTCGAAAATGTCCTGGGAGCCGTGGCAAGGCCAAATGGCATTGCTCGAAACTGGAAGTGCTGGCCAAGAATGGCAAAGCAAAGAAACCGCTGATGCGGGGGCCAAATGGGAATGTGTAAGTAGGCCTCTTTGAGATCTAGAGCTGTAAGGAATTCTCCAGGCTGAACCGCTGCAATAACCAATCTTATGGTTTTCATGCGGAAATGTCTGATGAGAAACTGATTGACCCGCTTGAGATCGAGCACCGGTCTGACCGAACCTCCATTTTTGGGCACTACAAAGTAAATGGAATATCTGCCCTGGCCCCTTTGCTCCAGAGGGACTGGAATTACCACCCCAAATTCTAGAAGAATCTGAAGGGTGACTCGTACCAATTCTCTCTTGGCTGCCCCCGAACATTGGGACACCAAGAAAGAATCTGCGACGGGAGAAGAAAATTCTAATTTGTAACCTTCTCGAATAATGTCCAGTACCCACTGATCGGTCGTGATCCTTGCCCACTCCGCCAAAAAGAAGGACAGCCGACCCCCTATGGGAATGGTGGAGAGGGCCGAGTCCCCGTCATTGCGCATTACGCAAGGCTGGGGTATGGGATGGTTGAGCGGTTGGGAGTTTCGCAGGATGAAAGGAATTCTTTTGTGGAAACCTCGGTTTGGAATTAAAAGAGGACCCGTAAGATACCGGAAAGAACAGTTTCCTAGGTCTGTATCTTCTAACATCCCTGAAGTGGGATTTGGGATTCATAGGCTTCAAAGGTCCCTTAGATCTATCCTCCTGCAATCTCTGCGTTTTGGAATCACCAAAATCTTTGACCAACTTGTCTAAATCCTCAACAAACAAAAGGCAACCCTTAAAAGGAAGCCTCATGAGTCTAAGTTTAGAGGCCGCATCCTCAGCCCAATTACATAGCCAGAAACTGCAATCTGCGAGAAACTACCGAAAGAGACATTTGTTTCGCAGAAGCACGAAAAATATCTTATAATGCATCTGCTAAATAAGCTAAACTGGATCCCATATCTGGAAAGTCAGAGGGAACAGTCAGCCCTGACTCCAACATGGCATCCGCCATTCGCTGCGCCCACTGCAAACAAGCTCTTGCCGCATAGAACTACACACAGCAGACTGTATATTAAGCGCCGCTACATCAAAGGAAAGTTTCAGCGTAGATTCCAGTTTCCTATCCTGGGATTCCTTGAGCGCTACACCTCCCTCAACCAGCAAAGTAGTCTTTTTGGTAACCACTGCCACCAAAGCGTCCACCCTCGGGAGCTTAAATTTCTCCAGCTCCTCCAGATAAAACTGTCGCATAGCCTTCGCCACACGGAGACCTGCTCTGGCATGTCCCATCGGGCAGAAATAAGTTCTATCATAGCTTCGTGGACCGGAAACATCATAGGCGGTTTCTTCGTGCCTGCCATAAGAGGGTTAGCTGATCCAGAGGCCTGCGGATCTGCTGGAGATATATTCAAACCTTGCAATGCCTTAGAAATAAAGTGTGACAATTCCTCCTTATGGAAAAGACAGAGCACCGTGGAATCATCCACCTCCCTACCTAGTGCCTCCTCTAACTCCAAATCTGCGGTATCCCTATCTGCCAGAGATTCAGGAGGAGGCAAGGATAAAGTGGAATCCAAAGGATCCTCCCCTCCATCCATAGGGGCCACTCTGCAATGTTTTGCGGCTAGCAAACCCTGCCGAGATGGAGCAACAGGGAGTTGAGGAAAGGCAGTTAAATGATCTGCCCCCTGAAGTGCAGGCTGGGCGCTCTGCAACAGGAAGGCTTGATGCAAAAGCATCACAAATTCAGGGGGAAAAGGCAAATACTGAGTCGGAGCAGTCACAGCAGACAAAGCCCTTGCCATGTCAGCCAGCTGCAGCCCCGCTGCGAGAACCTGATTCCGCCTCGCAGAAGTGTGTGACTGCTGCCCATCCGTCACAGCAGACTCCTGCTCCGCCACTAAATCCGGCACCTCGCTGATGCGCGAAAAAGCTGACAGAAGAGAAAGCTCCCCATTCTGCATCTGCCTGCTTAGAACTGCCGAGGAGGCCGCATCCGCCAACAGCGCTGGGAAAAACAAACTCGCGTCTTTCGGACGGGAAAGTGCCAACTGAACCAGCGCCATATTTATCTCCTCCCCCGCCGCGTCCACGCACCCTGAAGAGCACAAACCCGACGGTGTTCGCCGCTTCCCACAGCGGGAACACAGTTTAACAGCTTCTGCTGCCATAATGAACCACCAAAATGAAAAATAAAACAGATCACCCGCCGCACACCAGAACCGTCGGCTAACGAGCACCAAAACCCAAAGAACAGAACCAAAGAACCAGAGTCTTACCCCAACAAAACTGCTGCACACAGGAAGTTTTGCAGAGAGTAGTAGTTGTAGCCTGCATACAAAGTAAAACAGAGCCACAGCAAAATGAAAGCTCCCTTTTTTTTTTCCATAAGGGAAAGAAGAAATACAGGGAGCGAATCCCCCTCACTGGCTCTGAGGGGAAGGTGAGGCACAGAACTGGGGGGGCCCAGATGTAACCTCCAAAGTTGGCACTGTTCAGCCGAACACCCCTTTCTCACTGAAGAGGATTCTCAACAGGAGAGCAGACGACCATAAACAACCAGAATTCAGGAGCTATTAGGATAGCGACCATGACCTGCTGGGAGATAGAGCATACTGAAGTTGAAGGAGACGTTCCATCCACCTGTTAATCAGTTCTCTATCTCCACCTGCTGGTCGATGTGTGCTATCCCACTAGTCTCTGGATTCATCTGCTGCCGTTGCCAAGGAAAGGATTGTTACTCACAGGCCACACAGCCTGTGCTTAAGCCTCTGATAAATCAGCAGGCAAGCCAGCACCCAGGGGAATGGACCCCGAGCTTCTGAAGGGACACCAAGCAGGCTGGCACAACAGATACTCCAAGAGATTGGCCTGGAAGCAGCAATCCACCCACCCGGGACTGCTGTCTACCCAACCAGTTTAGAGTTCTACAAAGTGAACTTTCATTCATGCTGTACACGCCCAAAGGAATGTTTTCCCTAACTATACCAAGCAACAAGAAGAATGTAGGTTTCTGTTTACCGTCAGCAGTCATGAGTCAGGAAACCCAACATAGCTGTCAAATAAGGAAGTAAACATTGATATCCCATAGTATAAAATAAGCAGTTAAAAAAGAAAAGAAAAAAGAAATAGAAGATGACAATTAGCTATTGAGGGAATCCTTATGATATTCAAAATGAAATAAAAGTTAAAAGACCTGTAGCTAACTTGAGTAATAAATGCGTCATTAACAAGAGCAGCTTGTGGACTGCTGCCAGAGCTTTAGGAACAGGATTCTCATCTTTTCACAAGGTGCCCTGCCCAATGCACACCCTCAACTCCATGAACTTAAATTCTGCCCTTAAAAAAAAAAACAACAACCTCCTATGCAACAGGGGAATAAAATTCAGGGAATATCTCCAAAATGTTCACAAGCCATTTTATGCTATTCATCTTTAGGAAGAATAAAATTGTTTAAAAAATAAAAACTATCCTTTAAAGGGATAGTCAAAGCTCATACAAAGATAGGGAACCCACCAAAAAGAATGGAATAGAACCTGCTGCATGAAATCCAGAGAAATAAAGTCTGACTTTACAATTTTCAGTATGGTTCATTCAACATTGATAAAGAGCTCTAAAGTGCAATTTATAAGCAAAAAAAGGCTGCCAAAAAGGTTGCTTCCTACACATTTGTATTAGACAGAAGACAAGAACTGCTGAAACACAGAGCAGGAATGTGTGCTGGAGTGGTGCACATGTTGCATAGTGTGCGCATGAGTGGTGCATGTCAGTGGCATAGTCAGTTGCATAGTGTGCGCATGAGTGGTGCAAGTTTTATTTGCAGTTACCAAGCATGTACCTGGAAATAAAGCATAAAAGTTATTCACCTTTAGAAGATGTTCTCTGAAGATAGCAGGACACACATTATCACATGTGGGTTATGCCATCTGACAGAGTCCAGCATGGCTGCTACCTAGTGTTCTGGAATTTTCAGAAGCCTTTGGCAGCCTTGTATCATATATGCATGGGTGTCATATCACTCAATCCGATCGTACAGGATCAGCAATTAAGTATCCTAGGAGAGGTGGAAGGATATGTAGTAATATGTGTCCTGCTGTCCTCTGAAATTACCTGCTACAGGGTAAGTAACTGCTTACTCCAAGGAAACGCAGAATATCATTTACCACATGTGGGAATCCCTAGTTACTAAGCTCACCTAAAACAACAAAGAGCGGACAATGGGGACATGCAACAGGCAAAGGGCAACCAGCAACCAATTCAACTAAACCCCTCCCCAAAAAAATCCCTTATATACATTCTTATTGTTGAAACCTGAAACAGAATAAAAATGGGCCTAGAAGGGTGGATTGGATTCTAGACTCTGATTGTCACACCAGGAATCTTGCTAAAGGCAATAGGAAGATGTAACTGTATGACAAATGCCACATTGCAGCTTTTCAAATCTCTTCAATGGAGTCCAACCTCAAATAAGCTACTAATATAGCCAAGGCTCTGTCATTGTGAGCTACGACAGGACCTCCAGAATCAGTCTAGCCTGGGCATAATTGAAAGAGATGCAATCTGCTTGCCAACTGGATAAAGTGCATTTACCAATGGGTGCCTCCAACCTGTTTGGTTAAAAGAAGCAAAAAGCTGGGTGGATTGTCTATGGGCATTAGTCTGCTCCATTTAGAAGGTTAAGGCTTGCTTGTAGTCCAAGATGTGCAGTGTATTCTCATCAGGATGGGCATAAGATTTTGGAGAAAATGTTAGCAGAAAATGAATTGAGTGGAAACATGACACCACCTTAGGAAGGAATCTAGGATGAGTGCCAAGCATTACACCTTTGTAATGAAACTTTGTGTAAGGTGGATCAGCTACCAGTGCCTGAAATTCACTGACCTTGTGTGCTAAAGTGACAGTCAGCAGGAATGCAATCTTCCATATCAAGAATTTCAGATGGTAAGTGTCAAGTGGCTTTGGAAGAAAGGCAGGAGAGTAGATAAGAAACGTTTAAATTAGGGTTGCATTTTGATTACAATCTTAATAGTGATTAATGGTATGTTGCTTTTCTCCCCCTCCCCCCACTGCAGCTCCTTGTAATTCTGGGCAAGTCACTTAATCCTCCACTACCCAGAGTCACAAGGAGCTGCAAAGGGGGGGGGGGGACCATATCTTAAATCATACGATCAATCATGATTACAAATTTTTAATTTAAATGCAGCCCTAAAAAAATTAAAGAATAAAGTAATGAAAAGATATGAAATATGAAATACATATTGGAAAAATTAAAGATTCTAAAACATGTAGCCTACTTCAGAAAAGCAAGCCTAGTTTATAAATACCTATACACTGTAGTATACAGCAAAAATGCACAGCAGGCAAATCTCTTTCAGTTGATATTTTTTTATAAATTAATGATTATGCAAATATTCAAATAAGTAAACCTTGTTTAATGAAAAACAGCTTTCAATTAAAAATTATAATATTAAATTATTTCACATTATATCAATGAAAAAAATCAAGCTCTTAGACCCCAATTAAATTAAGGGGGGGGGGGCGGATTTAACAAAAGATAAACTAGAACCCTGCTCAATTACTTCATCCTGCGACTTTTGTTTATGGAGATCTTCTTGTCCAAAAAACTTCAATTGATCAGGCTCAAAGAAAACATACTTAACTCCTAAATATTTTACCAAACATTTACAGGGGTAAGATAAGAAAGCAGCACCAAATTCTCTAACTTCTTGTCTAAGAGAGAGAAATATTTTTCTCCTCTCCTGGATCTTTTTTATTACATCTGGAAAGATCCAAATGTTCTGATCACAGAAGAGTTCCTTTGATTTCTTAAAATATATTCTTAATAAACTATTCATATCTTGATCGAATACAAACACCACCAATACTGTTGATCTTTCCAACACTTCACATTGAGAATATAAGAAAAATCAGTCAAATTACACTGCACAACAAAGTTTTTGCTTCCTGAACACTGCTGGGTGTTTCTTATAGAATTTTGGGTGCTGATCATGAATATTACATCAAAAATTACCCATCACGTACCATTTCAGAGAAATCTTCAATTTTGTCGTGATTTTTTCTTATATTTGGATGCAAACAATTTTTTCTCCCATAAGTGTCTTATCAACAACGGTTTGTGCCGCCTGGGTATGTCCATGCATAAAATCTAGCCAGGTTGGAAGCTGTTTTATGGAAGATGACATCCTGGGCATGTCTGGGCAGGTCTGAACGAGCTTGCGCTGTCTCACCATGCTATAATGGTGGCTTCCATACACCGATCCTGCTCATTTGGTTAATATAGATAGTCCGTGTGTGTATATAGTATCAGTATAGTAAAGTATAGTAGTATAGTAGCTGTAGCAATATAACAGTAAGTAAGCTTGATGCTATAGACGTTTTGGTGTCGGGCAATATGTCTCGTCGGTGTCGTAACAGCCGCGACACATTCTGCTATATCTGTGGGGAATATACACTTACGCCTCAGAGACGTTCGATGACTGCCCTTGTAAAGAAAGCCTATCATCTGTATTTTGGCTGCAAAATAGGTGATCAAGACAAGCAATGGGCGCCTCACATTTGCTGTGCGACATGTGCTGTTAGTCTGAGAGCCTGGCTCAGAGGTACTCGAAAGACGATGCCATTTGCTGTTCCGATGATATGGCGAGAACAGAAAGACCATGTGATGGACTGTTATTTCTGTTTGACTAATGTGTCTGGTTTCTCTGCCAAAAACAAGAAGTCAATTGAATATCCTAATCTGCCTTCAGCAATGAGACCCATGCCACATGATGACAGTCTTCCAGTTCCGAAACCACCAGAGGATTGGACCTTAGACGAACCAGATGAAGAAACTGCAGTGCAGGGTTCTAACAGTGACATTGACCCGGATTTTGAACCATCCTCATCAGGCGATCCACATCTGATAACACAGTCCGAATTGAACGATTTGGTCAGAGATTTGGGTCTGTCAAAAGCAAAAGCTGAGCTGCTAGGTTCGAGACTGCAGGAATGGTGTTTGCTATCACCAGGTACGAAAATTTCTGTGTTTCGAGACCGGCATCATGATATAACCAAATTTTTTGCACAAGTCGACAGTCTCTGTTTCTGTTGTGACATTGAAGGATTGTTCTCGGTCTTTGGTTGTGATCACAACCCGGAAGAGTGGCGTCTTTTCATTGATTCGTCAATGTTAAGCCTGAAAGCTGTTCTGTTGCACAATGGCAACGTTTATCCTTCAGTACCTGTTGGCTATGCAGCACATATGAAAGAAACATATGAGAATATGGAAATGTTACTAAAGTATGTCCAGTATACCAGGTATAACTGGAATATCTGTGGAGACCTCAAAGTCGTTGCTCTGTTACTAGGACTGCAGCTTGGCTATACAAAGTACTGCTGTTTCATCTGCGAATGGGACAGCCGAGACAGAGAGTCGCACTATTCTAGAAAGAACTGGCCACTCCGTAAAAAGTTAGTTCCAGGACAGAAAAATGTAGCACATGAATCGCTTGTTGACCCGACAAAGATATTTTTGCCTCCTCTTCACATTAAACTGGGACTCATGAAGAATTTTGTGAAAGCAATGAACAAGGAAGGGGAAGGTTTTCGTTATTTAAGACAGATGTTCCCAAGAATAACTGATGCCAAGATCAAAGAGGGTATTTTTGTTGGCCCCCAGATCAGACATGTTATGAGTGACAAGCGATTTGAAGATCTGTTAGTTGGGCCGGAAAAAATTGGCTGGAAAGCCTTGAAAGACGTTGTTGACAATTTTCTGGGCAATTACAGAGCCCCAAACTACATTCAGCTGGTAGACAAACTTCTCAAAGCATACAAGAGAATGAAGTGCAATATGTCACTCAAGATTCATTTCCTCCATTCACACTTGGACTTCTTCCCCGCAAATCTCGGTGCTGTGAGTGACGAGCACGGTGAAAGGTTTCATCAAGACATAGCTACGATGGAGAAACGATACCAGGGCAATTGGAATCCGTCAATGCTTGCCGACTATTGTTGGATGCTACAACGTGATGCACCAGACACTGAATATAAAAGAAACTCGGGAGCAAAACACTTTTAATTCTGTTTCATTTAGTCGCTTGTGCGAAACGTAAACTTGACTATATATTTTATTGTCAGTAAACATAAAAATGTCTATTTCTCATAGTTCTTACGTGATGCAGTAAAACCAAAACCATATTTGAGCATACCAAGTTGGTACCTGTCATAATCACCAAAAACTTTTCAGGAATCAAGACTTAACCAAAAAATTGTTGTGCAGTGTTATTTAAATCTGGAGAAAATTCTTCTAGTAGTTGTTCTTTCTGCACTTCTGAATTTTCAAAATTCTCTTCCCTATTTGAAGGGACCTTCTGGGTCATTTTTGAAGATAAAGGTAAATAGTAAATTCTGTTTACTGGCGGAATTTGGTCAGGGGAATATTTCAAAATATCAACTATTTTTTTTAAAGCATCTCTAGGAGTCAAGCCCACAAATTTGGGAAAGTTTATTAAGCGCAAACTTAATCTTTGATTAAAGTTCTGAAAAAAATTCCAATTTCTTATGTATGACCAAATTGTCTTTAATTAGAGTAGATGAAATATCACGAGCAGAGATTACCTCTTCTTTAACCTGTTGTAACTGAAGCATGTAATCTTTCGCAACAGTCTCTACATTTTCTGTTAGTAAATTTTACTTACAAGAGATGATAAATCAGCTGTATTTTTGGACATCAATGCCTCCATTTTCACCAACATCCTCCAAATCCCTTCAAGTGTAACCCCAGTCGGTGTGTGTGTGTGAGGAGGAGGGGGCAAAAAATGTTATCAATACCTCCAGTGGGTAATTTCACAGCTGAGCTGAAAGCAGTAGGGGAAGTTCACTCTGGCAGTTTATCCACAACAATATCCATAGTCGGCTCCACTGCAAGGACTCCCTTCGATTCAGTCGGAATGGGAGGAGGCAAACAGGCCGGAGGAGACAAAGAAATATCAATGCCCAAAGCCTTTGGTGCTCCTTCTCCTTAGGCTAATACAGGCTCTCTAACTCCGGTTCCAGACGCAGGTGTTGCAGCTACAAATCGCTGGATGGTCTCTTGATGCAGGAGTGGAAGTTCGGCTGACAGAAACTCCAGCCTTCACCACTCCTTTCCGCTTTGTGCGAAAAATAATTGAAAGAGACAAAAAAGTTAGCGTTCAACCTTCGAGGAGACGCGTTGCTGTTCATGCCACCATCTTGACTCTGCCCCCCTATCCCTCTTTCAATTGAAACAAGGGTGCCTGGGATGAAAGTGAAAGGGGACAGACTCAAATGTAACTTGAGGAAATATTTCTTCACAGAAAGAGTGGTGAATTCATGGAATGGCTTCCCAGTGGAAGTGAAAACTATCTGATTTCAAGAAAGCTTAGGACAAATACTTAGGATCTTTAAGTGGTTGATGGGGTACCAGCTTTACAAAAGGACCTTCTGCTGCTTGGGCAGATGCATACTGGATTGTTCCAGAGAGCACCTCAGCCTACACTGGTGATGTCACTGGCAGTTTTCTCTACCTGCACCTTGCTGGTAAGAAAGGGTAACATCCATTTGTGCAGAACAGTGCTGCTGACTAAAGAAAATGAAATTATCCAGTAAAACATAAAAATTCTCCTTTCTTAGCCTCAGTTCCACTGCTCTGGGTAAATGGGATGTACTGAAGCAATCTACTGGGTGGGAGAATTCAAGGCCTCCCTAAATGATGATTCAGCCAAAGTCCAAGCAGACTCTGGCCAACACATCTAACCTATAGTACTTAGCAAAGAAATGGAACAAACAACATATGTTCTCAGGGGATCCTGCCCAGGCCTTCGGCCTAGGAGAGTGGGCCTTCTGCCCTTGTAGGTAGACTCAATAACTGCCTTGATCCACCCCACAGTGGAGACCTACATACAGTCTGGCCTTTCTAAATGCCATAAAGCACAAAGAGGTGGACAGAGACAAAATTCTCTCAGGAAGCAGAGTAATATCCTCCAGACATCTAGCTTGTGGAGTTTTGATTCCCAGGAGCTGAAACTTCCACTGAAAAGGAGATCAAGCAAACCTCCTAATTAACATGGAATGGAAACATAACTTTTGGCAGAAAGGAGGGGACTATACATAGGGACTCTAAGTTCTCTGTGAAGAATAGATACGAGTCCCAGCAAAACAGTGCCTGCAGCTTGGAGACTATGAGCAGAGGTGATAGCTACCAGAAAGACCACCCTAATAGCAAAGTCCTTGGTGGAAACCAAGAGCAGAAGCTCAAATGGAGCCTCTGATAGCACTCGGAGCATCAGATTTGAGGTCCCTTGAAGGGAATGAAGGGTGTAGCGAAGGTGCAGATTAGCCATGTTCTTCAGGAACCAAGTCACTCCTCTATGCAAAACCAGAGAGATGAAAACTGGCCAGAGCAGCCACCTGAACACTCAGGAAGCTCAGAGCCTATCCCTGATCCAAGCCTACCTGGATTCAAGAACTCACCAGACCCCCGACGGAGGCCAGGGACCAAAAGACTTCCTGGAGTGGATCAGCATGGAGACCACTGTGGGAGAGAACCCAAGCTTCTCCAAATGTCTCCTTCCAACAGCCAAACCGTAAGCCAGAAGGAATCTAGATCTTCCATGTCTAATGGCCCTTGCTGGAGCAGATCCTGACCCCTGATCAGTGTAAGAGGATCCTTCATCAGAAAGTACCAGAGAACTGCATACTACAGCCTGCAAAGCCAATCCAACACCACTAACAGGACTAGATGAGGAGGATGTATAATCCGGATGTGTAATCCTGCACAAGAGATGGCCTATCAAAGGTCACAGAGAGAAGATATAGAGGGGCTCCTTCAATGGTCATGGTTGAACCAAGCATATATCCCCTGGGAAGTTGGCTCCCAACAGCAACTGAAGAAGTGTTCTGCCTTTGCACTGATCCTGTATGTCATCAAGTCAAACTGTGGAAATTTGGGGGAAAAAGGCCCCAGTGATCCACAATGAGCCGTAACCGAGAACATCCACCTCTACCCTGTCTGTAACGTGGATCGCTGAAAGGGTCTGCAGATGGGTCTCCGCCTACCAACAGAGAAATGCTGCCTCAAGGGTCACTGCCTGACTCATGGCACCATCCTGCTTCATCCAACATCACTCTGACCGCTTTCCCCTCGAGAAGTGGCCAAAACTCCTGTAGAGCTAGGTGAACTGCCCAGGACTCCAGGCAACTGATGAACCAGGATGCCTCCTGGCTCAACCAAGTGCCCTATACACTCCAGTCCAGATAGTAAGCTCCTAAACCAAGGGGACTTGAATCTGTGGTTACCAGAATCTACTGTAGGAGATACAGAAGAATCCCTTTCAGCAGGTGAACTGGACTGCCCCCACCAGGCTAGACTGAGCCTCTCCTTTGGCGGAAGAGGTAGGCGAATAGTGGAAGTCCTGTAAGGCCAGTATCCACTGGAACAACAGAGCCTGCTGATGATGGTGCATATCAGCCCTCGCCCAAAGCATCACCTCCAGCATAGGCCAAGAGCCCAGAATCTGCAAGTAATCCCAAACAGTGGGTTCTGGGAGATCGCACAACTGGTGCAACTGCATCCAGAGCTTCTCTGCCTGCTCCTCCAGAAGAAAAAGCACCTCTCTTGCTATGTCAAATCAAACCTTAAGTTACTCCAGAGACTGAGAAGACAGGGCCAGATGGCTCTTGGGTCTGTTCACTACCCCAGTCCAGGGAAAGATATGACCCACAAGATAGCCAAACTGGCCTCAGAAGCAGTCAGCCCAAATCATTCAGTCATCCAGGCAGGGACGAACCTGAACACCCTCACGCCAGAGGTGTGCAGCTATCACCCCCGTCACCTTCATAAATGTGAGGGGCATCATAGCCAGGGCCAAAGGGCAAAACCCAAAACTTAAAGTACTGCCCCAACACACACACATGCAAGTATCTCTTATGATGATCTGTAATGAACTTCCCTGGCTGCATTGAGTTGATGACTGAGCAAAGCATTTCCATCCAGAAGTGCTGGACCCACAAACAAGAATCCACTTGGATGAAAGAAATCACACTTCTTCAGGACCATAAAATAGGAGTGCTTGTCCAAGCCACGCTCTATCGGCAGAACAGGTTCCATTGATCCTATATTGCAGAGATGCCAAAGAGTACGAGTGCTTTAGAGCCAAACTACAAAGAGATGGCATGAAGGCATTTGGAACCAGACAGGCAAATTCCAAAGGAGTACACCCTCTCAACCACCTCCAGAACCCACTAATCTGAGAAAATGTGAACTAGAGTAGTCCAAAAAAAAAAAAAAAAAATCAAGATTAAGCAACATGACCTTACAAGTCTAATTTTGTTCTATGTCTGGCCACTGTTAATTGTGCCAAACTGTAAGCCTTTTTGTGAACATTTAGAGATCGATCAACAATTTTTAATTTAATACATAAAGCGCAAGTACACAATTTACATAAAATTTTCCATCTAAACCTGAATTGTGAACAAATACAAATGGAAAGAAATTAAAATACATACTGTGTTACTTGCAGCTGAAAATAGGCTTGTTGGCATAATGATTATGCATTGTTCAATGTTCAGTGAAGACTGGTAACTAATGTTATCATTCCACAGTAAATATAAAATGTTTGTTATGTGCGAACACTGAACGGTAATAATCCTACATTCAATCAGTATTCATCAGTGTAGCTTTGGAGCAAGTTGGATAGGTCTTTCTGTGCTGAGCAACAAGGTGAAGGAGGAGCTGCTTCTGCTCCTCATTCTTTGTGAGACTTGATTTATACTGCTGCATTAAGGCAATTGCTCTTTCAACAGAGTCGTTGACTACTGTCATTGATGATGCTTCAAATACTGGTACTTTGGATCAACCCTCCAGTTTGCAGGACCTTTAACTAGAAATTATTGAGCCTTTTCTTGTACGTTTGTGTCAAGAACACATAAGAATAGCCTTACTGGGTCAGACCAATGGTCCATCTAGCCCAGTATCCCATCTTCACAGAGGCCAGAAAGCAATTAATACTAAATTCTAATACAAAACACAGCTTAAAATAGCAGCAAGAGCTCCCTTTTTTCTTTAAAATGAGTGACGTAAAATATTTAGCTTAATCTCGTCAAAGTCCTTAACAATTTCTCCAATTCCTCACCAAAAAGCAGCTTACCATGAAATGGAAGCTTTATCAACTAGTGTTTGGATACTGCATCTATGGGCCAATGCCGCAGCCACAGGTAGCACCTTGCCGAAACAGCCAAGGTCATCTGCTTAACTAACAACCTGATCAAATCATACAGGGATTCTGCCAGGTAGGCCAGACCAACTCCTTGGCTGGAATGGCAGGAGGCTGAGCTGTATCTAGCTCCTCACAGGCTTCTGCTGCCTCACATACTGCTACCTGGAGAGACAAAGTTGCCACCTCTTAAAAAGACTTAAGCGTGGATTCCAGCCTGGATATTTTCCCGGACAACACCACCCTCCACAGGGAGAGTCATTTTCTTGGAAATCACCGTTACCAGCACATTGACCTTAGGCCAGAGTAACTTATCCAGCTTGCCATCTTGGGATGCATGGCTGAGGAAGAGAGAGTCTCAAAGGACTCAATATTGAGAGCCTCCAGCACCAGAAGGATCAAAGAAGGCAGCATACTACCATAGGATCATCTGCCACATCCAGCAGTTCTCCCTCTTCCAATTCCTCAAGAGGGGCAGTTGAGAGTGAGGTCACTGAACTGCCCACCACATAATAGAAACATGATGACAGATAAAGGCCAAATGGCCCATCCAGTCTGCCCACCCACAGTAACTATTACCTTTTCCTCTCTCTAAGAGATCCCACGTGCCTATCCCACGTCTTCTTGTATTCACAGTCTCTATCTCCACCACTTCTTCTGAGAGACTGTTCCACATATCTACCACCCTTTCTGCAAAAAAGTATTTCCTTAGATTCCATTCATATCTAAACTTCATCCTATGCCCTTTCATTTCAGAGCTTCCTTTCAAATGAGACTCAACTCATGCGCATTTATGCCACATTGGTATTTAAATGTTTCTATCATATCTCCCCTCTCTCCTCTAAAGTATACATATTGAGATCTTTAAGTCTGTCCCCATACTTCTTATGTCGAAACCACGCACCATTTTAGTAGCCTTCCTCTGGACCAACTCTATCCTTCTTATATCTTTTTGAAGGTGTGGTCTCCAGAATTGTACACAATATTCTAAATGAGGTCTCACCAGAGTCTTATACAGGAGCATCAAGACCTCCTTTTTCCTACTGGCAATAGCTATTCATCCTAGCATCCTAGCTTTCGCTGTCACCTTTTCAACCTGTTTGGCCACCTTAAGGTCATCAATCACAGCCAAGTCCTGCTCTTCTATTGTGCACGCAAGCTTTTCACCCCCTAAACTGTACCGTTCCTTTGGGTTTTTGCAGCCCAAATGCTTGAACTTGCATTTCTTAGCATTAAATTTTAGCTGTCAAATTTCAGACTATTCTTCAAACTTCACCAGGTCTTTCTTCATGTTATTCACACCATCTGGGGTGTCTACTAGTGCTGCCTGATTCACGATTCGAATCGGTTCACCGATTCACTTCGGGTTCACCGATTCGAATCGATTTAAATTTTTTAAAAAAAAATCAGCTTCCCGATTCGGACCCTCTCCCCTCGCCTCCTAAAGAAGGAGCGGCAGCACTGCACTTGTTGGCTGCTGCTGCACCTGTTTTAGAGGGGGGAGGAGGGAGGGTCAGTCGGGAAGTGCTGCATCCGGCTTCCCTCCTGGCCTCCCCAAAGGACTGCCACACACCCCCCCCCCCCGAAAGACTGCGCACCCCCCCCCCGGGAAGGCCTCCGTGTTCCCCCTGGCCTCCCCGAACCGTTTACCTTACAGCTTCAGCCGAAGATTGCAGTTACAGCTCTTTGCATTTTGGGGCCCATCCTGAGGGCACCCGGTTTATTTATTAGATGTCTGTGTGAAACACTGTAAAAGGCTTTGCTAAAATCTAAATACACCACATCTAGCGCACTCTCTACCTAATTCTCTAGTCACATAGTCAAAAAAAAATGATCAGATTTGTCTCACAAGATCTACATCTAGTGAATCCATGTTGCTTCTGGTTCTATAATCCACTGGATTCCAGAAACTTCACCATTCTCTGTTTTAAAAGTGTTTCCATTAATTTGCTTACCATAGAAGTCAGACTTACTGGCTTTTAATTCTGTTTCTTCCTTACTTCCACTTTTCTGTAGACTAGGGACATCCGCCCTTCTCCAGTCCTCTGGTACCACTCCCGACTCTAGAGAAGCATTGAAAACGTCAAGTCAGTGGAGCCATCAGAACTTCCCTAAGTTCTTCAGCACCCTCGATGTACACCATCTGGCTCCATTGCTTTGTCTACCTTTAATTTAGCTAGCTCCTTAAGAACACAACCCTCTGAAAATCGATCAGGGTCTACCACTCCTTCATCCCTATTCACATTTGTCTTCTGCAGTCCTGCTCCCGGCGCTTCAGCCGTAAACACAGAACAGAAATATTTGTTAAACAATTCAGCTTTCTACATATTTCCTCCCCTTTACTTCTGAGTCTCACAATGCCACTTTTGAACTTCTTCCTATCACTGATATATCTAAACTAGTCTTTAAGCCCTTTACATTAACGGGTGCTAGAGATTCCTCTTCCTGTATAAAGTTGTTGGTTTTTTTTTAATTTTAGGCTTCCTCCCCCTCCCTTTTCCCTTCCCGTCCCATCTTTCGCTTTTTCAACCCCCTTGCATTTCCCTTTGCACGGTCTCCCTTGTGATCATGCTTCATCCGCTCCTTCTCCTGTGCGGGCCACCGGAGCAGAGAGGACGGGGTGGAGGGGGCTGCCGGCCGGGGCAGGCGGAGAGAAGCTAGGCGGCTGGAGGAGTAGCAGCAGCCGCTGCCGATCGCAGCCTCCGTCCTGCCTTCGCCTATCTGGATTTGCTTTTTTTTCTTTTTTGTTTCTTACATTGCATCGGGAAGGTGGAGAGCGGCCTGCGAGGTTCGCGAGAGCGGCTGGCGAACCTCAGCAGGCCACTTTAAAGAGCAGCGGCAGCGGGAAGGAGGAGTCCCTGGAACACGCGCCTCCAGCAAGTGCAGGTGCCGTGAGGTGTGACACAGAAGCACACCTCACGCCACTAAGAATCACGATCTTTGAAAAGCCCATGCATGCTTAGCCTTTTATTATTATTGATTGATGATTGATGATGATTGATGATATTTCTAGCTTACATCTTTCACGGTTTGAGTTACTGACTCCAGTCGATGGAGAAATGCACTTCGGGGAAGCGAAATCTGATGGCGGCTCTGCCCATCATCGGTGACCACAACATATATTGTATATCTCCGGATGGGCACTATTATTGCATGGGCTCTTAGCTAAATGCATGAAGCCCTTCAAACCACCGGAGCCTTAAAAATGGCAAAATCTAACGTCAGACTGGTCAAGAATCAAAGGAAAGGCTCGTTTTCCACAGGAACAGCTATGCTGGGTCCAAGCAATGGTCCGTCTAGCAACAGTGGCCGATCCAGGTCGCAGCACCTGGCAGAATTTCATAGAAATCGCTTTTTACTTCTTGCAGCTGAAAATCCGCAAAGCTGAGCATCGCACGTTATATCGGGGGGGGGGGGGGGAAGTACCGAGCCAAAAGAGAAAGCGGAGGCAGGTGAAGCTGCTCAAGGGTCTGAAGCTCCGCCAGCGAGACAGACCGAGCCCCGACCGCACCCTGCAGCTGCCCGGTTCAGCCGATCCCGGGCTTCGGTGGTTATTGCAACCCCCCCCCCCTCTCTCGGGCCCCCTCCTCGGTACCTGAGCAGCAGTGCTCCGGGATCTTTCTCTCGCTCTGCTTACTGCCCCTGGAGAAGGTTTCCGGGGAGATTGGAGCACAAGTAGCAGCAGCCCGGGCACCGGGAAATAGGGGGCGTTGCCCTGAGTTACTCCGACCTCTGACCCGCCCTCTCTCTCTCTCCCTCAGCAGGCTGATTTGAAGAGCAGCGGCAGCGGGAGGAAGGAGTCCCTGGAACACGCGCCTCCAGCTAGCGCAGGCGCCGTGAGATGTAACACAGAAGCACACCTCATGCCACCAGGAATCACAGTTTTTGAAAAGCGCATGCGCGCTTAGCCTTTTATTATTATTGATAATGTCTTGCCTTCCCATTTTACTATGTCAGCTATTTTTTTTCTTCCATTTGTATCTTTGCTTTCCTGACTACTCAACCAGCCTCTCTTAACGTTTCCTGATATTTTTGTCTGTCTTCCTCTTTCTGTGATCTTTTGTAGTTTATGAAAGCTAACCCTTACCTTCTCAGCTATTACTTTTGAGAACCAAAGTGGCCTTCTTTTCCTTACTTGCCTCACAAAAAGGTTTGTTGCCCTTACAATAAATCCTTTCAGTTTTGCCCAATGCATTTCTCCTCCTTCCAGACAATTTCTTCATGTAATCCTCCATCTGAACAAAGTTAGATTTTTTAAAGTTTAGAACCTTTACTTTTGAATGAGCCCTCTCTATACCCATCTTAATATTAAACCATACCATGCAGTGATCACTGGATGCCAGATGATCACCCACCATAACATCAGAAACACTTGCCCCGTTTGTAAGCACTAAATCTAGTTTGACCCCATCCCACATGGGTTCTATTACCAACTGGTGGAACAGTTCTCCTTGTAGAGAATCCAGGATCTCCCTACTTCTAGAAGACCCTGCAATAGGAATACCCCAACCAAAATCTGGCATGTTAAAATCTCCTATTAGTAAAAATTCCCATTTTTTAGATATATTCTGAATGTTTAGTATTAAATCTCTGTTCACTTCGTCAGTGAAGGAGGTCTTTATATCACACCAATGTAAATATATTTGCCATTCTCTCTTTCCAAATTGATCCACAGTGCCTCTTCCTTGCCATGCAGATTCTGCAATTGTGTGGCTTTAATATGTTCTTTAACATATAACGTTAATTCCTTGCACCAACCTAAGTTTTTTTGCAGAGCCTGTAGTATGATTCTTAATATCTTACTCGATTTAGTTTGACTTGAGCGGTGACAGTTTGGCGGCCTCGGGGTAGCCTTTCCCCTGCTTGATCAACCTTTGTTTTGTTTCCTTTGGTTTGCATTTTCTTTGGTGTTTTTTGGTTTTGGGGGGTGAGAGTCTTTGGGAGGGAGGTTCTAAGCATTGTCTTTTGGAGCTCATCTGAATCCAGGGCCTTGAATGCTTTTTTTTCCACTTTGGTCAAGGTTAGACATCAGTTTGGTGTGTTGGGATGCTTGTTCTTTCTATGATAATATGCTGCTGGTTTCTCTTTTTGTGTCTGCCACAGGCTTGATACGCCCCCCTTTTTCTTGTTGCTTTTTCTGGCAGCCATTGCTGTATTTGTATATTTTGGTTTCTTGTTCTGTGGGGCGGGGGGGGGGTGGTTTGGTGGGGGGTGGTTTCTTAGGACCAAGGGATCTTTGTTGTATGGTTTCTTGTACCACTCTAACTGCAGCTGGATTCATTGTTCCTTTTTCCTGACTTGTTCAATAAAAATCGTTACACCTTAACATATAACGTTACTACCCCTCCTTTTCTTCCTACCCTGTCTTTCCTGAACAGATTATAGCCCAGTATAACTACATCCCAGTCATGGTTCTCCATGAACCACATCTCTGTGATAGCCACTATATCTAATTCCTCTTCTTCCATCACAGGTTCTAGATCCAGAATCTTGTTTCCCATACTTTGAGCATTAGTATATTCTGCTTTCCAGACATTGCTCCCTTTTCCCATCCATGTAGAAATATTCAGAGATTTATTATACTCACCCGCAGGCTTTGATCACTCTGCCCCATCACTCTAGTTTAAAGACCTATTCAGTAGTTTAGCCAGCCTGCTGCCGAAGACACTTCTTCCCTTCTTTGATAGATGTATACAATACCATCCCTGCTCAGCAGTCCTTGGAAAATCATCCCATGGTCCAGCAAACCAAAATGTTCCTCCCCCGAGCTTGCAGGATCTGCGCTTTGGAACTGAATCCCAAAGGGAGACTGCCTCCATAGCCCTTTGCCCACTGTTGATGGGACCTTCTCCTGTTGTCCCAACCTGGCAAGGTCGCTTGCTAAGGCTTCCTGGGGAGGTAAAGCTTGAGATGACTGTGCCTTCTTAAAAAAGAAGGCCTGATGTAAAAGCTGGTATGAGGCACAGCTGTTTCACAGATTGCTTACTTAAGATGCAAGCAGTAATTTCTCTCTCTTTGTTTGTACAATACCAGGCTTCCACTGCCCCCACAGACCGCTCCTTAGGTCCCCCTCTCTGCACGTGGCATTGATGCGGGAATGACCTCAGAAACAGGCAGTTGGTCAGAAGCAGCAGCAGAAGAAGCGGCTGAAGAATTAGCTGTCACAGGGGCCGGAGCCACTGTGTTTTCAAAGCCCTCTTTGCCAGCAGCCTGCATATTGTTCGGACACTGTTTGCCGCTTGCCATAGCAGGCACTGCATTTTGTCACCTGAGTCACCACCTTAACTTCATTTGGCGTGTTTAGCACTACACAGAGAAAAAATGCTGTTGTCCCCCCTTTGGGGAGAGAGCTCACTGCTGGTGAGGTACTCGGGAAGTCAAAGCAGCTAGAAATCTGAGTGTCAATGGTCTGAAGCATCGAGAGTTCCCCTTGGCAACAGCTTCCCCTGGAATGAGAACAGATGGCTGAAATGCCAGGGAGTCCTCTTTCACACAACTTCATCCGGATCACTGCCGAACTTTGCCTGCTAGATTCTCATGCTCCCTGCTAGACAAAAGAAAGGGCGTATTCATCCCCGCTGTCCTGAAACCAGGAGTCCTCCCCATCTCTGCCAGAACCCAGCACCGCTGCTACCTACATAGAAACATAGAAATAGACGGCAGATAAGGGCCCACGGCCCATCTAGTCTGCCCACCTTAATGTCCCTCCCCTACCTTTGCCCTGTGAAGAGATCCCATGTGCCGATCCCATTTGGCCTTAAAATCAGGCACGCTGCTGGCCTCAATCACCTGTAGTGGAAGACTATTCCAGCGATCAACCACTCTTTCAGTGAAAAAGAATTTCCTGGTGTCACCTCGTAGTTTCCCGCCCCTGATTTTCAACGGATGCCCTCTTGTTGTCGTGGGACCCTTGAAAAAGAAGATATCTTCCTCCGCCTCGATGCGGCCCGTAAGATACTTGAACGTCTCGATCATGTCCCCCCTCTCTCTGCGCTCCTCGAGCGAGTATAGCTGTAATTTGTCAAGCCGTTTTTCGTATGGTAGATCCTTGAGTCCCGAGACCATCCGGGTGGCCATTCTTTGCACCGACTCCAGTCTCAGCACATCCTTGCGATAATGCGGCCTCCAGAATTGCACACAGTATTCCAGGTGGGGCCTCACCATGGATCTATACAATGGCATAATGACTTCCGCCTTACGACTGACGAAACCCCTTCGTATGCAGCCCATGATTTGTCTTGCCTTGGACGAAGCCTGCTCCACTTGATTGGCAGACTTCATGTCCTCACTGACGATTACCCCCAAGTCTCGTTCTGCTACCGTTTTTGCTAGGATCTCGCCATTAAGGGTATAAGACATGCATGGATTCTGGCTGCCCAGGTGCATAACTTTGCATTTTTTGGCATTGAAGTTGAGTTGCCATGTCCTAGACCATCGCTCCAGTAGGAGTAGGTCGTGCATCATGTTGTCGGGCACTGAATCTTCGTCTGTTGTGCATTTGCCCACTACATTACTCAGTTTGGCGTCATCGGCGAATAATGTTATTTTACCTCGAAGCCCTTCTGCCAAGTCTCTTATAAAGATGTTGAATAGGATTGGGCCCAAGACTGAGCCCTGTGGTACTCCACTAATCACCTCCGTCATTTCGGAGGGGGTGCCGTTCACCACCACCCTTTGGAGCCTACCTCCAAGCCAGCTCCCAACCCATTTCGTCAATGTGTTACCTAATCCTATAGAACTCATCTTGCTCAGTAACCTGCGGTGTGGTACGCTATCGAATGCTTTGCTAAAGTCCAGGTACACGATGTCCAGGGACTCCCCAATATCCAGCTTCCCCGTTACCCAGTCAAAGAAGCTGATCAGGTTGGATTGGCAGGATCTCCCCTTAGTAAATCCATGTTGTCGGGGATCCCGTAGATTCTCTTCATCCAGGATCTTATCTAATTGGTGTTTGATTAGAGTTTCCATTAGTTTGCTCACTATCGATGTTAGACTCACTGGTCTGTAGTTTGCTGTCTCCATCTTTGAGCCTTTCTTGTGGAGTGGAATGACGTTAGTCGTCCTCCAGTCCAATGGGACGCTGCCTGTACAAGTATGGCTGTAAATTGGGTTTGGCTCAAATTATTTAGATAATACTTTCTTTTTCTAAGGTGAGGAAAGAGAGCAGAGAGGGCAGAAGAAATGCAATAGCAGAAAGAGGGGTACTGATCTGGCTCCCCCAGGTATATCCCCTGGGCACCCAATAAGCCTAAGGCCCCTAGGTTCAACCAAGGTAGAAGAACTACGATGGGAGCCTTTTGCAATCAATCCAAGAGCATGGGTGAAGCCATCCATCCACCTGCTGGAGATAGAGTATATTGGAGAAGTATGCAGCATACCATCTGAGGTAAAGGATCACAGCTTTAGGTGTTCTCTATCTCCATCTGCTGGTGGATTGACATACCCCAAGCACCTGGATTTGTCTGTGGCTGCTGACAGGGAAATTGAAGTCTGAAATTCAATTTCTTAAATCACTGCTTCCCTACCCAGTCTTCGGAACATAGCCAGTCAGGTTTTCAGGATATCCACAATGAATATGAACAAGACAGTTTTGCATACCTAGTAGGCAGTGCATGCAGTTTTCTCATGCTTACTCATTCTGAAGATCCTAAAAACCTGACAGGCTGGGTTTGCCCTGAGGACAGGGTTGAGAAGCACAGGCCTAAAGTTTAGACTTCTAAAGGCCTCTTTTATGAAGCTGCACACAAATGCACCGAAGCCCTTTAAATCCCTATGGGTTTCAGTGCATTTACCATGCTAGCTCATGCTACTGAGCTTGATCAAAAATCCTAAATTTGGTGTCTAGTGCTGAAAAATCAAGCACCTAGCATTTCTTCTCTACCTTATTTCACCCCTGTAGTCATCCACTCTATAAAAAGCTTTTTAGGAGGCTAGTAAATCCAGAACCTAATTCAGATTCTCAGCTCTACTCAAATTTTTTTAATGGGCAAATTTAGGCTTTTAATTTCCTCTCTTCTTACTGGTAATTGGTTATTGACATCTATACACATTTGAAAATTGATCCTTGGAGTGCCACTTAAAGCTTTAAGCAGGAAAAAAATCTTATTCAACCCTCCAGTCATTCACTGCAAATTATACTTTTGCAGCAGGTATGAGGAACTGGTGTTTCACAGATTGCTTACTTAAGATGCAAGCAGTAATTTTTCTCTCTTTGTTTATACAATACCAGTTTACTTAACTCCCTAGGAGCCTTTTTGCTGTGTCAGGTTGCCAGCAGAATTTTATTACAAAGGAGGTCAAAGTTCAAATTACAGCAAATCTGCTACATTCCATCTTTCCACAATACCTAAAGAATTCTCTACTCAGGACCAAAGTATCTACTCGAAAAGAAACTTTCAGATCAAAGAAAATCTTTAGCTAAACATAAAAATAATTCCAGTCTTCAGTGGAAGAACAACAATCTAATAAAGCCAATACAGACATGATCCGAGATATAAAAAAGTTTCTCAAAAAAGAAAATTGAATTATTTAACACAGCCAAAACTTTGTACAAGAATCAACAAAATGCTTACTCACAATTAGAAAACTGAAAAAAGGGGAAAAATACTATTCAGCCTCAACAACTATATTAGAAAATTTAACATAAGGGAATATCATAAAAGTAATTTTATTTCCCAAAGTTTATTCCCCTAGATAAAACAGGGAGATTACCTGAACAAGTCAAAGGGCTGCTTTTGACACTAGAATCCTTCCCTAAAAGCAACTAAAAACATACTTTACTTAGGATGCCAAATTAAGACCCAGGTTTAAAATCTGACTTACATTTTTTTAAATGAAAAAATATGGAAAAATTATGTTCTCACCTGATAATTTTCTTTCCGTTAGTCACAGCAGATGAATCCAGAGACTAGTGGAATTATATCCATCTACCGGTAAGTGGAGATAGAGAGAACTGAGTTGCCCTCATCTCAGCCTCCTAGCCAACCAGTATTGTTCTTCGCAATGCATCAGAAAAATAGACTCAGGAAACTCCTTTCCCACACAGCTGATACATGAGAACAACTACTCGAAAACCGAAAACAAAACCAAGGCAGAAAAAAAGTATCTCAAAATCCGTACACAATTCTGAAAAAATTTAAGACAGTGTGGAGCTCTGGATTCATCTGCTGCGATTAAAGGAAAGAAAATTATCAGGTAAGAACATAATTTTTCCATCCTTAGCATCAGCAGCAAATGAATCCCGAGACTAGTGAGATTTAGCAAAGCAGTCCTAAAGTAGGGAGGGAAGCAACCATTGTCCCACAAGACTCGAAATACGAAAGGATGCATCATAATGAGCTGCCACATCCATACTACAGCTGTGGATACAGATGTAACAGTGACAAAGTTATCGCCCTACCCCCTCGCCTCCAATAAATGCCATGAAGTTTCTGCCCAAGAAGATAGGAGGGGACTTAGGCGTCCAGGCCAATCAGAGCCTTAGGCCACCTTTCCGATGCATGGGAGGGACCTTAAACAACTTGGGCCAATCAGTCTCAGGCCCCTCCCTGGTGCATTACAAGATGCACCAGGGAGGGGGAAGGCCCGTTTTAGACAATGCAGGAAGGCCACCTGAGATGAGGGAGTCCGCGCCCCTCCAAGCATCTATTTTGAGGTAAGGGGGAAGGGGCATCGGAGACATTCTTTGGCATGGGGGTCATTTGCCATTGGGGGAGAGTGGGCATCTTTTCTGCTGCAGGGGGGCGTGGCTGGGATTTCAGAGCAATGGGAGAGTGTGGGCATCTCTCCAACTGCAGTGGGGGTGTTGCTGCCATTGCAGGGTGTTGTGATGCAGTGGGAGAGAATGGACATCTTTCCCACTGTATCACAACACTTTTTACCAGTCTCTGACATTGACCGGCACCCCTGAACCAGTCGCTTATTTTTGTCGCCAAAAGCCGACACCGCTTTTAGAAAATGGCTCAGCATTTTTTAGAATCCACTAAAGGGCTCAATTCAAAGTTGATGAGCCCATTTGCACGTCATTGTCAGAGACTGCTAGAAAGCTCGCTATTGACAAAGATAATCCGTTTTGATAATCCGCTGCTAAAACATAGAAGATGACGGCAGAAAAGGGCCACGGCCCAACAAGTCTGCCCACTCTAATGACCCACCCCCTAATTTCTTCCTTGAAGTGATCCCACATGTTTATCCCATTTTCTCTTAAAATCCAGCACGTTGCTGGCCTCAATTACCTGCAGTGGAAGACCATTCCAATGATCAACTACCCTTTCAGTGAAGAAATACTTCCTGGTGTCACTATGAAATCTCCCACCCCTAAGTTTCAACGGATGTCCTCCCGTTGGTCCTTTAAGGAAAAAGATAACCTCTTCTACCTCAATACGGCCCGTGACATATTTGAACATCTCAATCATGTCTCCCCTCTCTCTACGTTCCTCGAGTGAGTATAGCTGCAACTTACCCAGCCATTCCTCATATGGGAGATCCTTGAGTCCCGAGACCATCCTGAACCAACTCAATTCTCAGCACATCCTTTTGATAATGTGGTCTCCAGAATTGTACACAATATTCCAGATGAGGTCTCACCATGGATCTGTACAACGGCATTATAACTTCGGGCTGCCGGCTGACGAAACTTCTTCGGATACAACCCATCATTTGTCTAGCCTTGGATGAAGCTTTCTCCACTTGATTGGCAGTCTTCATGTCTTCACTAATGATCACTCCTAAGTCTCGTTCTGCTGCAGTTCTTGCTAAGGTCTCACCATTTAGGGTGTAAGTTCTGCATGGATTTCTGCTGCCAAGGTGCATGACCTTACACTTTTTGGCATTAAAACTTAGTTGCCAAGTTGAGGACCAATGGTCCAGTAAGAGTAGGTCCTGCGTCATACAGTCGGGCACTGTGCTTTTGCCTACTATGTTGCATAGTTTGGCATCATTGGCGAATAATGTAATTTTACCTCGAAGCCCCTGAGCCAGGTCCCTTACGAAGATATTAAATAGGATCGGACCCAAGACCGAGCCCTGCGGCACTCCACCGATCACTTCCGACGTTTCGGAGAGAGTACTGTTCACCACCACCCTCTAAAGTCTACCTATGAGCTAGTCTTTTACCCATGCAGTTAATGTTTCTCCTAATCCCATCGAACTCATCTTGCTCAATAACCTGCAGTGTGGGACACTATCAAAAGCCTTACTGAAGTCCAAGTACACAACATCCAGGGACTCCCCCATATCCAGCTTTTTCGTTACCCAGTCAAAGAAGCTGGGTAGCGAATCTAGGCCCTAGTTCCTAATAGTTTGTCACTTTGCAACTTTTTCTATTACTTGCGACTAGGAAGTCATTACATTTGCAACTTTTTCTCATTAATTCTGACTTGATAGTCTTTTCCTTGTGACTTTTTCCTCACTACTTGTGACCAGGTAGTCACCATCTCGTGCTTATGTTTACTTTTCTTACTTCCTATTCTTTCCATATCTTACCCTCTTGTTCCTATCCTGCTTGTTTTTCCCTTAAGATATTCTAACTTTTCCTGCCCTTTTTGTCCTCTTGTGTCTAGCTTGGTTAATTGGTCTGCGTACATTTCTCGTTATGTTTTTTTTATTTTAAATAAAGCCCATTGTTTTTATTTATTGTACACCGCTTTGATTGACTTTTTTGTTAAAAATGGCAGTATATCAAATAAAATAACTGTAAGAAAAGTAATAAAGAAATACTCACCTGAAAAAAAAAAAAATGGCCAACTGAAGGAGCCGGAACATAGGTCTCTGGAAGCAACAGAGACTTAGCCTCTGATGGGGTAAATAGCCATTGAAAGCCGTTACTTAAATTAACCCCAAAGATGAAGCTGCCCCTGGAGGTAACTGGAGCAGGGCTCAACAACCAGAGACGAAGCAGAGGCAAACTGACAGCCAAAGCCGTGCTGGGCAGTGGCCAGACTATGAGCCGACAGCAACCGGCTGATGAAGCTGCTCGCTGTATCCAGAGACTGAGCTACGATACAGATGCAGCCAGAGCTGCAAGTCGCATTCCAAAAGGGGAGTCTTGACCCACATGCAACCAGAGTGGTGCTCTACATCTAGTGATGGAGTCTGGCTGAAGGTGTCCCATACTGCATTCAGAAATGGTAATGCAGAGATGAAGGAGGTCCAAGGAAGGGACCGCAACCAACTTGATGAAGGCACCCTGCCTTCATCCAGACACAGAGGAGAACCATAGCAGCAGCTGAGCCGAAAGAGCAAGGTCTCCCCTTGTAGACTCCGAGGGGAAAGAAACCCCAAAATAGTCGCCCCAACCAAGTACGAGGTGTCGCGTGTTACCCATATAAATGCAGCTGGATGGGCCACGCCGTACATTAGAGAATGACAAGGGGAAAAAATCTGTCCCCATCGTCCCCTTCACTGCCCTGTCCCCGCAGCATCCATACAAGCCTCAGTACTGCAATATTTAGCTTATTCCTTCCTTATAAATCAAAGTTCTGGCTGCTGAACTAGAGAAAGAGATGTTCAGCTGGCAGGGCTTTGTTTATAAATTTTTATCAACACAATATACTACTTTATCCTAAAGCAAAAAAGAAAATAAATAAACAGAATTTTTTTTTCTACCTTTGTTGTCTGGTTTCTGCTTTCCTCATCTTCTCATTCAATTCCTTCCATCCACTGTCTCTCTTTGCCTTCCATTTGCTCAGTTACTGTGCCTCTCCCTTTTCCCCCCTCCCCCCCAAAAAAAAATTGGTCTGGCACCCATCTTCTTTCCTCCATAGTTTGGTATCTCTGTCTTCTTCCCTGCCAGCATCTTCTCCCCACTCTCTGTTCCCCATTCCCTTCAGCGTCTTCTCAGCACTCTGTTATCCCCATTTCCCTTCAGCGTCTTCTCCCCACTCTCTCTTCCCCATTTCCCTTCAGCGTCTGTTCCTCTCCACCCCACCTTTCCTCCCTTTCTCCCTCTCTGCCCCTTACCTATGTGGCGCTTTCACTCCGTCCCTGCAGCGAGAACACCTCTTAGTCGCTTCCACCATGCACACCGCACCCCGGACAACAGGCCCCGGTTCGACTAAAAAAACTAAACAGTAAGTGACATATTCTGCATATTCTACAATTCTATGTGGATTACAAATTATTCAGGTACTCAAGCATTTTTCCCTAACTGTCCCAGTGGGCTCACAATCTTATTTAATGTACCTTGGGCAATGGGGATTAAGTGACTTGCCCAGGGTCACAAGGAGCAGGGTGGAATTTGAACCCACAACCTCAGGGTGCCAAGGCTCTAACCAGGTGATGACCAAGGCCAGGTGGACAAACCAATCAATGCTCACCTGTATACCCCATGTCACCAGAAAAGATGAGAAAAAGGAGACCAGCACACAGAATATCCCCTTTGGAAAGGTGTAATGTGGGCAGGCACTGCAGATGCACGATAAGCCATACACGGACCAAGAAAAGAGGATGGTCCGCAAGGAATTCCGCAGCAACTGTGTTTCCCGGGGACAAAAAGCCACCAACTGAGGGAGATGGCACAAGCAGCCATAAATGTGAAACCAAGCCAGGCCCATCCGACACCAAAATTCCAGAGCCAAAGGTCGACATCTGATTCTGGAGTTGTAGGGAGAAATGTCCCTGAAACAGAGCATCCTTGAGGAGAAGCTCCAAACCAGAAAGAGAGTGCAGCAGTGGAGTAGAAGGCAAAACCTTCGACGTCCTTCTGGGCTTTGGACCAAGGAGAAGCAAGGCCAGAAGATCCAGGGCCAGGACAAGGCAGGAAGCCGTCCATAATCGCAACTTGAAAGCCACGCAGAGAAGTCTGCAACTGCAGATACCAGGACAGACCAAGATCCATTGAGTCCAGTAAACTGCTTCCAACAGAGGCGAATCCGAACATAAGTACCTAACAAGAGCTCATGAACTAGAACAGATTTTATAATGAAGACAGAAGTCCATTAATCATTATTTAAGATGCCCGATGCAGAGAGGGGAAAGTGAAATAAAATAGAAAGCGTTGGGACCGTTTCAATATTACCAGTTCAAAATGGTCCTTCAGGTAATTTGCTGTAAGACCAAAAACATCTTGTAACAAAGTAATCCAAACTTGAATATGTGCATCAACACCCCTGGCCTCTTCTTCCAAGTCATCTACAAAGGCCTCTGAGGCTGATGCTGCCCCATCTCCCTGGAACAGGGAAGGGGGGGGACTGAAGGGATAAAGAACCAACCTCAAAAATGGGGGGAAGCCCCCTGCATGTCACCCCCGTGTCTGACTGCCAGGACACAGCAACAGACAAGAGGATCAGAAGAAGCTACAGGTCTACCCAAAGCAGAAACACTGAAGTCTTCAGCAGCCCTACACCTTTTAAAAAGGAAAGCCTCGTGAAAGAACAACACAAACTCCAGAGAAAAAGGCTCCAGTGAGGACCAGAGAAAGAAGTACTTGGGCCAGCAACTGCCTGCAAAGCCAACCGTGAAAACCCAGAAACCACAGGAGCCAAACCGGAAGTTCCTGCCTAAGCTACCGAAGATACCACAGGAGCTGTCTTGTGCTGGGAAAAAATGGCCACAGGAGAGTTAAGAGACTGCAGTCACCCCCTCCACCACACAGGAAAACACCCGCACCCCCAACAAAGACATGTCCTCCATGGCAGAAGAAGCCGAACACCCCCCCCCCCGAGCACCGCTCTAACACTGTTCTCCGCTTCCCACAGCACAAGCAGCATTTAACAGTTTCTGCCACTACAAGTCGCAGCTAAAAGTAAACACCACAGGGAGCCTGTCTCAATTAAGAAATTTAAAAGCCACTCACCACTTTTATCAATGCCTTCCAAAACTCGCAAAGGAAGTCTTTCTCCTGTCAGTGACCTGAACTGTGCCTTCTTCCTTTTTTTAACAGTGTGTGAAGGAAGAGAAAAAGCACAGAAACAGGGGAGATTGGGTGGGGAAGAGACCTGGGGTGACCAGGTATAACCCCCCCCAAAGCCAGCACCACTCAGCCAGGACATGCCAAAGCTCTACTGAACTAAAAGACTAGAACACAAACTGAGCAGCAAAGATACCAGGAGCTAGTGAGAACGTGAAACCAGAAAGTGGGGAGGTAACTGTACACATCAACCTGTGACAGTGTTGATGTCATAGGTTGATGTGTACAGTTACCTCCCCACTTTCTTTCTGGTTTTGGTTCTTACTGTGGGGGTGTTGACTCTGCTTTTTGTGTTTACGCTAATGGGAATATGAACATTCACCTGCTGGAGATAAGAGTACCGACTTGCATTATTGGATTGTACTCCTGGCAAACCAGTATGCTCTATCTCCACCTGCTGGTAGATGGACACACCCACTAGTCTCTGGATTCATCTGCTGCTGGCGCTAAGGAAAACACCACTATCTAAAGGCTGGGGGAGGGGGAGCCAGGGAACACTCATGCTGGGCTGAGGTGCCAGTGATTCATGCTCTCGATCAGTGGAAAACCATGGAGGAAGAAAGTAGTGTTCCCCAGACACTTTTCAGCCAAGGTTGGTAAGAAGAACATTGCCCAAGGAATGCACGGCAGAGTGTAAAGACAGTTCAAGATCCCTGGAGGTGGGCCTAGATAGTCCTCTTAATTATTCCAGGGGTCAACTTTAGCTTTTTGACCTCCCTTTTTATTTTGACAATTATGTAGGACTGGTAAAACCTTTGACAAAAAGGATGGATCTTCTTCTGCCCTATTCCACTTGCCCAAAGAGACAGGGGATGGCACAAGGGGTATATTAGTAGTAGGATCAATTATTATGCACATGACAAAAATTGTATTAGAACTTTGAGCTACATGGGTGTCTGGATACTTAATGCACATAAATATTTTTGGCATGATATCCTTTACATTTCTGCTGTCAAGTGCTCTACCATTCATTCCATGGCTGCTACATCTCCTCACTCAATCTTGCATTCTGCAAGGCAAATCACCTCAGCTCTTCATTTCCCTGCAATTTTTTTGAACCACCTCCTTTAACAAAGCAAGAAAATGCTCAAAGTCCTTCATGTTCACATAATTATTAAGAAACCACCATTAAATCCTCATTATAGCTAGATACAGAGAATACGCTACGCCCTTTCAGCCCACCCACTAAAGTACCAGTACAACAAAACTTGTACACTTAGCCTTTAGGTCATCTGTGCATTTCAGCTTAATAGTTAATACTTTATTACCATCAGATCTAAATGAGAAGTGCCAACATCAACTGTGTCTTTGCATACAAGAGAACTGTATCATAAAACACCTTTCTGAAACAGCAGCCACTGTTGCATAGAAAATTGCACAGAATCTGCACTAAGCCCCCATATTTTATTACATTGCCCTGTCAGTAAGAAAAACCAAAATGCAAAGAAACCCGACAGCCTACTTAGCAGTGGAATAACTTTTTCTTAATGACATACAGCCAGCTGTGGACTAGTTATAGAGAGCTCTTGCTTCAGGGGTAGGGGAGGGAGAAGAGTACAGTGATTAAAAAAAAAAAGAGAAAACTCAATTTCCACCCTCTGCATCTCTGGAATACCAAAGGAAGGAAAGGGACAAATGTATTATCTCAGACCTCATCAGAAAGATGCCAAGTGCAAAGCAAACTTAAAATTTACCATAGCCTCACAGCTGACCACCTTCTCCCTAGCCACAGACATGTAAGATTGGCCGGGCTTCCAGAAGAGGATAGCACACCTTACTTATTATGAGAGGACAGACAAGCTGTGGCAGAGAAACAGAAAAGGGATTGTTGGGAAGTGAAAAGAACAAACTAAGCGAAGGCAAAGAAATCCAGCAGTGAATGTGGGGGGAGCCGAACACACACACACAAAAAAATTGAACCAATTTGGTTCCTCTGAGCCGTTTGTGGTAGAAAAACCAATCTCATATAGCAGCTGGGACTTGCTGAGGTTTCAAGTCCTGGGGAGACAGACAATTTCTGCCTTTAATTCTCAAGGGTTCCTGTTCTTTACAGCCGTACAAATACTAAAAGGAAGAGAAAGCAGCAGAACATGTGCAAGGCTCACCATCCTACGCCCCCCCCCCCGCATTTTTTTCTAGTTTTGACTTTATTCTTTCTGAGACAGAGTGAGCTGAACTACAAGCACTAGTCAAGTCTGTTACCAGATTCCATCCTGGTCAAATCAGTAATCTGTTTACTTTAAATAAGTTTCAAAACGTAGATAAGCCAGCCTTTCACAAGCGCAATACATCACCTGTTGCACAGTCATGTTTGCTAGCTATTACACATTTTCCCCAAGAAAATATTTGCACCAGCACTATATTAAAAAAGAAAGCAAACCCTTAGAAAGCAAACAAATCGATTACTTATTTACCTTACTGGATAAAATTCTAATACACAATTATTTCACCGGCGCGAACCTCTCAACCCCGTCTTCTCACAACACAGAACTACACCAGTACTGCCTACCATTACGCTTCCCATTGGCTGGCTCTTGTCACCCTACAGCCCACCATTGCTCTAGACGCCTGTCACTCAAACATAATGTTCCCCAACCTACCAAGCCAACAAACACTTTGACCCGCCTCTGTGGTTTCAATGGTTCCAACCCTTGTCATTCAAACCGGTATATCCAATCAGCTTCACTTCACATCCAACCAACCAAACTGCCTCGTTCGCCTACTATTTTTTTGTTCTCACTCTACGTCAGAACTACGCAAAAATGGCGGTCACCGGTTCGGACTTTGGAGCCCACCCGCGTAGAGTGTAGGCGCCAAACAGCTGATTACTAGTGTTATTGCCCCAGGCCCACCCAGAAGCGGCTGACCTTCCAAATATTCACAGTGGGAAACCGGCACACCGATAGCATGACTGTAGATTCGTCAGCGCGCATGCGGCTGGAAAGGTCCCACACTGCCTTCTGAAGATGTCTGGCCGCTGCCTGCACGCTGCGAAAAGCAGACGGGAGTAAGAGTGCCGGCTTCCCGCTGTGAAAATTGGGAAGGTCAGCCACCACTGGATGAGCCTGGGGCGACCAGCACTCCTGTGAGAGATCCAGGTACACGAGAAAGTTTGGCACAGGCCCCAAAACGAGCTGCTAGAGGTGGAGGAAGAGAAGTGGTGCGCTGCCGTGTCCAAAGGAGTGGAATGTGCAAGCTGTTGCATCGGTAAACCTTTTTGTGCGTCGGGCCTTCAGTGCGTCAAGCAGCTCATCAAAAGGCCAGGCTAGTGTTTGAGGTGGGGTCTGGCTGCAGGCCAACACTCAACCCTGCGTCCTGCACGTTTGCTCTGCTACAGCTTCTCTTAAGACTTTTTGGAGGGGAGGGGGTATGGGTTTTCCCAAAGAATAAAGTTACCGGGCGTCCCCGATTTGGGACTAGTGTCCTTAGCTGTGGTATGTCTTACAACTTCCTAGCCGCATGAGATCCTGTGTAGGATTTCTCTCCTTACCCCCGTAATGCAGTTGGTTTCTTGACTAGCCCTGCTCAGCACTTGAGCCGGTAGTTGCTCACTGCACTTAACTTTGATTTTGCTTCAGCATCTCCTGGTACTCCTTCCGGCCTCCTTGATTACTGTAGCTAAATGGAGTTAAGGGTTTTATCCTAGGACAAGCAGGCAGCATATTCTCAAATGTGGGTGCTGTAATCCATGGAACCCAGCATAGACTGTCTCAAGTGAACTGTCGCTTTAAGAAATCAAAAGACTGGCCATACCATGTATGTGCTGGTGATTTCCTCCTGCTGCCAGCTCACAGGACCATCATTTCTTTGTTTTCCACAGAATGGAGCCATCTATTGAATTTCTCTTCACACGCTTTTTGGCGTGTATCATTTATGTTTTTTTAACATACCGTATTTTTCACTTCATAAGATGCACTTTTTTCCCCAAAAAAGTGGGTGGAAAAGTGAGTGCATCTTATGGAGCGAATACAATTTTTTTTTTTAACACATCCCCCCACCCCTGGTACCTTTTTTAAATGCCGATGGTCCAGCACGGTCTCACACTCACCCTGATAAGAACATAAGAAATGCCTTCACCGGATCAGATCCTAGGTCCATCTAGTCCGGCGACCCGCACACGCGGAGGCTAAGCTAGGTGTTGCCTGTTGAAGACCCGTATCCCACAATGTGATTTGCAAAAAGGTGTGCATCCAACTTGCCCTTGAATCCCAGAATGGTGGTTTCCGTCACAACCTCCTCTGGGAGAGCATTCTAAGTATTCATCACTCGCTGTGTGAAAAAGAACTTCCTGATATTTGTCCTGGACCTGTTGCTCCTCAGTTTCAGTGTATGACCTCGTGTCCGAGTCACATTTGACAATGTGAATACCAATGTTTCTTGCTCAATTTTGTCGATCTATTTACTTCATTTCTCCCCTGTCTCCCTCCATAATTGCATGCTCACCTCGGGCCTCCCTCTGCCTGGTTTTCTAGCTCTCTGCACCTAACCGAGTCCTCACTTCCCCAAAGCCAACCAACGTGCCACAGTGCGCATGCACAGATTCTCTCGCCCTGCCCACTCATCACTCATTGGTTCGAAAGCAAGGGAAAAAAAACACCCAGCTGCCCTGCATTCATTGGCTGGCAGCACACACTGCATTTTTTCTCCCCATAGGCCCCGCCTAATAACCTTGTTGACTTGGAGGGAGGGACAGGTCACGCGCGAGCTTATCTCTCTGGTCACAAGGAAAGGGGCTGGTATTTACCTTCTCTATGAAAGCAGCCTGTAGGATTTGGTGAACCTAAGAGGCCCATGCTTAGAGAGCCAGGCCAAGAAGAGCATAACGCAAAAAAAACCCCAAAACTACGGCCATGTTTAGCGCACACGGGAAAACGTGCAAAAAGATTGGCCAGAAGGCAGGGGTGTAGCCAGTCAGCTGATCTAGGGCTGGCCCAAGACCAAACTGAGTGGGTCCCAAAAATTTAATCTCATCTCACCGCCGCCCCCCCCCCCAAAAAAAAAAAAAAAAAAAGGACTGTAAATACCTGTCCATCTTACGCTGCTACTGCAGCATGAATCTGACCTCTCTAAGGCAGCGCGGAACCTCCCAGCTGCAGTGTGTTGATGGCCCTGTAGCGACTTGCCCTCAAAGGAAGTTATTGCATCCTACTAATGCCTCAACTTACTCTGAGGGCAGGACATAGAGCTGCCTACCACCAGACGCACTTACATGTAGAGGAGGTAAAACCAGGAAAAAAATTCTGAACAAAAGGTTTTTTTTCTTGGGTTTTTCTCCTCTACAGGTGGATGCGTATTATGGTCGGGTGCGTCTTATAGAGCGAAAAATATGGTGTGTGTGTGTGTGTGTATGTATGTATATATATATATATATTATATGCATTCATTTTACTAGTACCAGTATTATTTCTGTAGTGCTACCAGACGTACACATCGCTGTACAGAGTCACAAAGAAGACAGTCCCTGCTCAAAAGAGCTTATAATCTAAACAGACAAGACAAACAGGATGTCATGGATACAGTTAAGGGGAAGGTTAATCTGCTGGCTAGGTTGGTGGGCAGTGGGGAGTAGGGTTATGAATTGAAGGTTATATCAAAAAGGTGGCTTTTAAACAAGGGAAGGAGCTTGGCGAACAAATGGGTAATTTATTCCAGGCATAGAGGACAGTTAAATGAAAGGAACAAAGCCCGGAATTGGCAGTGGAGGAGAAAGGTATAGCTAAGAGCAGCTTATCTGAGGAACTGATTCTTTGGGAGGTGTATAAATAGAGAGAAGAAAGGAGAGATATTGAGGGGCTGCAGAATGAACACATAGGTCAGCAATAGGAGCTTGAACTGTATGTGAAGTCAGATAGGGAGCCAGAGAAGTGATTTAAGGAGGGGGTGTCAGGAGTGTAGAGAGGTTGGTAGAAGATGAGTCATGCAGCAGAGTTTTGCACGGATTACAGGGGTAAGAGGCGGCACTGTGGGAGACCAGTTAGAAGTAGATTGCAGTAATCTAAGCATGAGGTTATGAGAGTGTATTAGCTGCCTATGTTTTGTTCCTTCCCGTATTGACTTTATACTCTTTTTATTTGCCAGTTTTACCGAAAGGAGCACCTACTAGCCGCCTCCTCTCTGAGGAACCTTATATCAGCAACTTTTCTCGGGTTCGTTCTGCTGATAATTTTTAAATTTTCAGGTCAGTTTTGAACCAGTGTTGAGAATGGCCATCTTCGGCACAGAGGCTTCTCTTCACTGTCCTACTCCAGGGCCATTGACTACAACCTCCAGCTCTACTTCAGCTTCTTTAGTGCTACTGCCATCAGGGGAGCCGTGTAAGAAAGCTAAGCAGCTTAAGCACACTACTTCCAGTGCTGCTGCAATGCAAGCATCTCCTCCAGTGAAGAAGCAGTGACCAGATGCCTCTGCACAGGCACCTTCTGTGCTGACTAACGCACAAGTGCTAGTTCCAGTATCTGTGCAGCAATGAACACAAATTGTGCCGCCTACCGCACAAACACTGTCTTCACAGCAGCAAGAACATTTTTTGTCGCCTACCGCACAAGTGCTCTCTACAGCAGCAAATGCATTCTGTGCTTCCAACCATACAGGCGTTCTACTTTCAGCAACAGGCGCCATATGTACGAACTATAGTACAGGCCCCTGCTCTTCCAGATCATCTGAATGTGTTGCTGTGGAATGGGCTAGCCCAGGGCTGCCCAAGTTCGGTCCTCGAGATCTATTGGCAGGCCAGGTTTTCTAGATATCCGCAATGAACATGCATGAGAAATTTGCATACCAAGAAGGCAGTGCAGGCAATTCTCTCTCATTCACATTCATTGCGGATATCCAGAAAACCTGGCCTGCCAGTAGATCTCGAGGACCGGACTTGAGCAGCCCTGGGCTAACTGGACTACTGCAGTTGCACGATGTTATAAATCCTGGCAACATGCCCCTAGCCTTGACTGGAGCCAAACAAGGTAAGTGAGATATTACAGACCGACGCTCTTAGACTCCTGCATGTGCATTATGTACGCTTAATGAAGGCATCGATAACACACATCTATCTGCTTCTATAGCAGCACTGTTATTGGGAGAGGGAGGAGTGTGTCTTCTGATTCTTAACATTTCTTCTGACAGCCTTCTCAGCATCCACTTCAACGCTCCCCTCAAGGTCACAGTTCTACTGGACATCATAGTGTGACCAGACATCCTGTTAGGCACTCCCTCGTCATTCTTGCCACCATTCCTGGTCTATGGGGCATTATGCTGAGGACTATGATTCTAACTTGTCTCTTCCTGTTTCTAGCAGGTCTGATTACAATGATGAATTCTCTGATGTTTCTTTCAGATTCAACTTCACTGCCTGACCAGACTCTGCTACCTGTCAGCCTGTCCTTTTATCAAGTTTATTAGGCAAATGGGGCAGAACCTTCCAATTAGAATGGAGTCTGAAATAGAACCCTCTGCAGAATTCAGAGAAGCACTCAACTATAAGGAGTTGCTTAACATTGCCTGAAGGTTCCTCTATACAACCTTATGAAAGAGGCCTTGTTCAAGAACTGGGAATCCCCCCTTAGAATACCAATAGCTCCAATGAAGTTGGATTCCCTATACAAACTCCAATCTGCCTCTGGATTCGATAAATGATGATAAACCACAACTACCACATCAGTCATTGGTAATGGAATCCTTCTTAAAGCACACAGCTCTAGAACCTACGCTAGTGCTCCCCTTGCAAAATCCTGAGTTACACCTTCTACATGTCCTCCTACATGATGTTTCTTGTCCAGAGAATGACCATTTATGACAAATACATACCCTCCAAATATCTCTCGGCTTATTGACATATTAGGCATGACCTTCTGGAAACCAGGAAATACATGGCTCATGCTACATACAATGCCTTTGAGGTAGCCTCATAACTTGACGGTATCCATCACTATGCACAGACAAGTTTGGTTCAGAATTAGAGAATGACACGGTGTCAAAATTCAACACCGTTCCCGTCCCCGCGAATAACCGCGGGAAACCATCTTCATGTCATTCTTTAAGGAGAGAGGGAAGAATCAGAGTATAATTGGGCACAACCACTGACCCGCAAGCTTTGCTTTGAAGAATGCTGGTGTAGAAGGGCCGAGGTTGAAATAGACACTAGAAAATGAAATGGGATTATTTCCCGCAGTTATCCGCGGGGACGGGAGCGGTGATGAATTTTGTCACCGTGTCATTCTCTATTCAGAATCTCAGATCTAGGTGCCCATGTTTAAGATAATTTTTCCAACATACCCTGTATGGGTGATGTCTTGTTTGGTGACCGTTTAGAGCAGGCCACTCAAAAAATAGAAGGCAATACTGACTGTATGATAACTCTTTCCTTCTTGAAAGTGCAGCAGTTTCAACAGCCTAAGTGCTTTTCAAGCTCCTTCAAGTGTTCTTCATACTATTCCAGAAATAAATACCGGCAGCTTTCAGCATCTATATGAGCATCTACTCAAAGACATCCAAGGCAACATAAAACTTCTGCACCTACTCAATCTAACAGCAGTCATTTTGACTCCCTTCTAGAGAACTTAGCCTGTGTGTCTCAGGCATCATCACAGACTCCCAGTAGAAGGCAGGCTCATTCATTATCAACAACACTGGACCCTCATAACATCAGATCAAAGTGTCCTCCAAGTGGTGAGCCAGGGATATGCCCTTCATTTATAGAAGAGACTACTGAACCACCCTCCAAGAGAGTCATTTCATTTTCCATCAGAAAATCCTCCTCCATCACAAAATCTCAGCCCTCATCCAGCTTAGCGCAATAAAAAAGGTTCCACTGCAGGACAGGGGCAAAGGGTTTTATTCAAGGTACTTCCTTATCCCAAAGACCTCCGGTGGTATTTGTCTGATCCTAGACCTCAGAGCACTAAACAAGTACCTGGTAAATGAGAAGTTTTGGATGCTCTCTCTAGGAGCCCTGTTACCTCTTTTAGAAAAGAACAACTAGTTATGCTCTGTAGATCTCAAAGAAGCATACACACATATTTCTATTCCTCCTACTCACAGAAAATATATTTGCTTTCATCTGAGAACACGCCACTTCCAATGACCAGAGAGATCCTAATGGCAGCCAAGCACAGAGGCTTCAGCATTCTTGGACTTCCACACAGAAAAGATCTCCGAGTTTGAATGCCACCTGCTCCTGCTTTTTATACGTTATCCAAGCTGGATAATTAACTCATAAATTAATAAGGCTGGTATTTTGTGGACATAACATCCACCGTGTTTAGATACTCAGGAACTGGCCAGATTCCAGAGTGAACCAAAGACAGTGTTATTCCTGTCCCCAGGTCCTAATGACAAGTAATTAAGTAAGTTAATTGCACACATGGAGTAAATATTGTATGTGTGTTTTCAATTATACTCAAAACTTTGCTTTTCAGAATAGCTCGTATATCTCATAATCGGTGCTTTTAATCACTAAAATAGCATCAAACAAGCTCTTCTCACAACTTTGCTTTTTAGTCACTAAAACAAAAACTGTCACTGTCCACCTGGCTAATTGTAATTGTATTTCCTGTTATTGTTTTATATCTCTGCAGTATGATATAATCAAGCAAGCTCTTATTGCTTCTTTATGGCCCTTTAATTGCTCTAAATTGTCCATTTAGCAAACAAGATTAAAAACTCTGTATTAATAACATATTTGAGCACAAAAGTTTTGCTTTCAAAACTCCAGAATACACACAAAAATGGCTCTTTGCCTTTTGCAATACATTGCGCCCTTTAATACAGAGTTTTACCATCTATCGTAGCCTACCGGCATAAACTCAAGCTTAGGTAGGCATAAATTACAGAATATAGTTATGAGTGAAGGGATACACTCTATAAATCCAGTCCCACTACCCTTGGTCTTTATCCTTCATATTTTATTAAAAATTTGATAAATCACCTATACAAAGTTTCAAGGCAATATACATAAAAATAAGTAGGGTTTTTACAAAGACCTACACATAAAGGGGTCACAAATAGGACATATATACTTACAGATACAATATAATGTAATATGATTCACCAAGTTATTTAACAACCACCCTTTGGAGAGTTTAACGTGATTAAAATGATTTGGTGAGATAACAATGACATTATATTTCATAATATTTGAAACATCTTTACAAACATTAGACTTACGATCACATAACATAACATAAGGGAATTTTTCAAGTACCTTTCTTATTTCTAATCTTAATGTATATTTTCTGTAAACCGCTTAGAACCTAACGGATGTAGCGGTATATAAGAAATAAATTACATTACATTACATAAAATTGCAGTATCATTTTCAGCAGCTTGTTTTCCTGTTAAGCTTGAATTACATGTCATATTATAACAGACATCTCCTTCTGTAGTAATCTGTGTAAGATTTGAGCAGTCTGTTAACAGTGCAGACAAAAGTCATAAACAGAAAAGGTTGTTTGATAATGAGACTGACAAGACTGATATTCATTGTTCTGAATTTGATATATCCTTTTCAATAAGGCTGTAGGTGTTGGCATTGCAACCAGACAAGTTGTTAGAAGATCAGATGTACTCATCATATTGGATAAAAAAAAGTGTGGCATATTAAGAACTTGGAGGGCAATATATTTCCACATATTTGGAGGTTGATCCCATATTTTAAGATCTTATTTACTTTTGTCATTGACATTTACATTGTTCCATTGGGCACTGTCGCCATCCATATATAGTGTTCCTCCCACAACTATGACAAGGACATAATCCACGCTGTAAGGTAAAAAGTTATGTTATTTATTTTCTCTCAACTAGAACATTTCTGCCTCTGTATATGTTCCCACTTTTCTTTTCCTGGTTGCATGACCAACACAACATTGTCAGTGCCACTAGCTATTACATTGGCAGGGGGCTAATGGGCTGCTCAGCCCAGACTTTAGCACCCGCAGCCAAGCCAGTTGAGCTCCAAAATCTTGGACAAGCTTTCCTGTAAAGTGAAAACCTTCACTTTGAATTTGCATTGGCACCCTATGGTGCAAGATAATAAGCTGTAATGTTCGTATTGTACTCCTGAGTGGCTCGTTTGCAAGAGTGAACCAGAAAATATCCAGAATAAATATCAACTGCAGTACACATATATTCACAGCCTTGAGAATTAGACAAAGGACCTACAAAATCAATTTGCCATACTTGCCCTGGTAGTTTACCTCGTGCAATCTCACCTTTTGTTGTAGTGGATAAGTCTCGCCTATTAGTATGTTGGCATATGGGACAAGAAAAGATACCTCTATCTTGAGCCCACCTAAGCATGACTTTCTCTCTCTTATGCCCAATCTCTGAAGTGCCCAATGAGCCATACCCAACTGGTATGACGCCGGTTCTTCGTCTTGTGCATCAGAAGAGGCAATTTTTGCATATCCATCTGTAATGGAATTATAAAAGAGAGAGATAAACACAGGAGAACCAAATCCACAAATTCAGACTCACAAGGCAAGAAGGGATATATCTTAATAAAATTGGCAAACTCAATTTATCTCTTGAAAGTCCTTTATTCATCAAATAACTGAAAAAGCTTCAAACTCAATGACTAGACATGTACATGTTTCAGCCCAAATCGGCCTGCCTCAGGAGTCTTGAGAGTCTAATGTGGGATTAAAATGCCTAACAGGGGCATCTATTTCCTATTTGATGATGATATAAATTGAATTTTCAGCAAAGATACGTGCTAGAAACTAAACTAATCCCATGGCAGCCAAGCACAGAGACTTCAGCGACCAGACAAAGTTAGACAAGTTCCTGCTGAACCAGAACGTACGCAGATAAGGATAGTCTCAGGGCACTGGTCTTTGACCTAAGGGCTGCCATGTGAGTGGACTGCTGGGCACGATGGACCACTGGTCTGACCCAGCAGCAGCAGTTCTTATGTTCTTATGACACCCTTCGACATCCACACCCAAAAGATCTCCAAGTTTGAATGCCACCTGCTCCCGCCTTTTATACGTTATCCAAGCTGGATAATTAACTCATAAATTAATAAGGCTGGTATTTTGTGGACATAACATCCACCTTGTTTGGACACTCAGGAACTGGCAAGATTCCAGAGTGAACCAAAGACAGTGTCATGCCTGTCCCTAGGTCCTAATGTCAAGGAATTAAGTGAATTAATTACACACAAGGAATAAATATTGTATGTGTGTTTTCAATTATACTCAAAACTTTGCTTTTCATAATAGCTTGTACATCTCATAATCAGTACTTTTAATCACTAAAACAGCATCAAACAAGCTCTACTCACAACTTTGCTTTTAGTCTCTAAAACAGAAACTGTCACTGTCCACCTGGCTAATTGCATTTCCTGTTATTGTTTTATAATTCTGCAGTATGATATCATCAAACAAGCTCTTACTGCTTTTATATGGACTTTTAATTGCTCTAAATTGTCAATTTAGCTAAGATTAAAAACTCCATATTAATAACACATCTGAGCACAAAATGTTTGTTTTTAAAACTCCAGACTATACATATTACACAAAACTGGCTCTTTGCCTTTTGCAATACAATGGTATATCCCCGACTCACCACTTGAAGGACCCATTGATCTGATGTTATGAGGATTAAGTGCTGTTGGTATGGATGAGCCTGCCTCCTATTGGTAGAGTCTGGGTGAGGGCTGAGATACACCAGCTAAGCTCTCTAGGAGAGAATCAATATGACTGCTGTTGCTTAGGTTGAGGAGGTGCAGAAGTCTTCTGTTGCCTCAGACGTAGGACGTTGATGGTATTTAGCTCTGGAATAGTATGAGGAATGCTTGTAGGAGCTTGAAAATCGCTTAGACTGATGAGAATGTTGAGCTTTTAAGGAAGATAGGGTGGTCATACAGTTACTGTTCCTTTTGATCTTTTGAGTTGCCTCCTCAATACGATCTCCAAGCAAGTTATCACTCGTAAAGGGTACTTTGGAAAGACGGTCTTGAACATTGGCATCTAGATCTGAGATTCCGAGCCAAGCCTGTCTGCATAGCGATGAACACCTCTGAGGTGTGTGAGGTTACATTTTTCTTTCGATGATTTCCCTGAAAGAGTGGATTTGAGATATATACTGATGGCTCCTTATAAGAAGGTCGTTTCCACATACCACAGAGGCAATTCTTATGAAGCCAATAGAGACATAATGTGCTAATTGCCTACATCCATTTTTCAGGTGTGCTATTTCAGTTGTAACATAGAAACATGAAATAAACCATTTGGGACCAAATTAAGAACATAAGAATAGCCTTATTGGATCAAGACTAATGGTTCATCAAACCCAGTAGCCCGTTCTCACGGTGGCCAATCCAGGTCACTAGTACCTGGCCAAAACCCAAGGTGTAGCAATATTCCATGATACCAATACAGGGCAATCTGTGGCTTCCCCCCTTGTCTTTCTCAATAACAGACCATGGACTTTTCCTCCAGGAACTTGTCCAAACCTTTCTTAAAATCAGCTATGCTATCCGCTCTTACCATATCCTCTGGCAACGAGTTCCAGAGCTTAACTATTTCTGAGTGAAAAAAATTTTCCTCCTGTTGGTTTTAAGAGTATTTCCCTGTAACTTCATTGAGTGTCCCCTTGTCTTTGTAATTTTTGACAAGAGTGAAAAATCAATCCACTTATACCCATTCTACTCCACTCAGGATCATATCTCCACTTCAATCATATCTCCCCTTAGCTGTCTCGTTTCCAAGCTGAAGAGCCCTAACCTTTTTAGTCTTTCCTCATATGACAGGAGTTCCATCCCCTTTACCATTTTGGTTGCTCTTCTTTGAACTTTTTCTAGCGCCGCTATATCTTTCGTGAGATAAGGAGACCAGAATTGAACGCAATACTCCAAATGGGGTCGCACCATGGGGAATTATGACAGTCTTAGTCTTGTTAACCATTCCTTTTTTAATAATTCCCAGCATCTTGTTTGCTTTTATGGCCGCCACCACCACACATTGGACAGAAAGTGTCTATAAATGGTGCCAAAAAAATCAGCACCAAAATAAAAATGAGCGCTAGGCACTATTCTCTAAATAGTGCGCTTAGTGCCGCTTAGGGGCGCTTAGTGCCGGGATCCAGGCCTAACTTTTAAGCATGAGGATTTACACCAACTGAACCCTGGTGAAAATTCTCACACCTAAATTAGGCACAGATATAGCATATTCTGTAGCAGTGCGTACAAATTCTTGGAACACTCAGGACCTGCTTATGTCCCTCCCTTGGTCATGCCCCTATTTCAGATCCATGCATAGATAAGAACCTAGTAAGATGCGTGCGTAAATTCTATTTTTTTGACAATAAATGATTGATAGCGCCCAATTATCAGCGTTAACTGCCATCTTAAGAAATTAAATTGTATACGCACAAATTTGAACGTGCAATTTTGAGTGTTATGTAAAAAATTAGGGGGCTTTAGTGTAATACATGTTAGGATTTCCTCTGCCTAGCTGCATGTTGCCAATATGCTGGATCATTCTTTATCAACAGATATGCCAGGTGCAATGAAGGCTGTTGGTATGTTCCATTAAGATCAAGGATCTACGGTGCATGAATACATTTCTGAGGTTACACTATTCTGGGTGTCTGTGCAAATAACACCTGTGTAACATGGCATACAGTGGGGCCTTTTGTGACCATTCATAAATGCTGCAGTTAATGGAAGCTGGCTATCTTCTTCTTAGCCCATGTAATGAATTGTGTGCCCAATAAGCAGGAACAGATACATGTATGTTTGGTGTGTGTCTACTGCCACATAATTGGGCTATAGCCCAGAGATGCCAAGGGTGACCTATCCTAAAGCTAGAGATATACCACCACTGTGCTGTAGAGTGAAGATGAATGAGATTTTTCTCCCTGGTCAGTTCAGGCAGATGTACATTCTAAAAACTGACATATTCAATACTCCTTCCTATTGAATTATTGAGTTCCTTTCTATCTTTATTTTTTTGTTAGTATTGTAAGCCACTTTACATAGAAATATAGAAATATCTTGTCTTTCATGTTCCTTCCTCCTACCCTATGTCGCCCCTGACACATAACTGCCTATCTACCCCTTCCCAAATCTAATTGATGTTACCTCGCTGTTCTCCGTACAGCTCCTCTTGTTGTACACTGTCTTGAACTGAAAAGGTATGATGGGATATAAATATTATTATTATGGCCTATCTAGTCTGCCAAACCGTGTTATCTATTATCCCCTCTGCTCCCTTAGAGATACAATGTACATGTCCCAAGCATTCTTGAATTCAGATACACTTTTTGTCTCCACAGCCTCCACTGTCACACTCAAGTCCCACTCTTTCATGCACAAAAGTTCTTCACCCCCTAAACTGGACCGTTTCCTCAGGTTCTTGCAGCCCAAAATGCATGACCTTGCATTTCATAGCATTAAATCTTAGCTGCCAATTTGCAGACCATTCCTCAAGCTTCACTAGGTCCTTCCTCATATTGTCCACACCATCAGGGGTATCTACTCTACTGCAGATTTTGGTATCATCTGCAAAGAAGCAAATCTTACTAGTCAGCCCTTCAGCAATATCGCTTACAAAAATGTTAAAAAGAACAGGCCCAAGAAGCAAACCTTGAGGCACACCATTGGTAACATCCCTTTCCTTAAAGCAATCTCCATTGACCACTACCTCTGTCACCTTCCACTCAACCAGTTCCTGACCCAGTCCATTACTTTGGGGCCCATACCGAGGGCACTCAGTGTATTAGACATCTGTGTGGAACACTGTGAAATCTAAATACACCACATTCCCTCTCCCCACCACTCAGCCCTGATTACTCTACCCAGTGTGCAACAGGAGAAGCATTTAATGAAACATCATCTGCTGCCACAGGATCAGTTTCACAATAAAAACCAATGGCAATATTAAAAGATATCTTTTTCAATGCTTCTAGGAAAGAAACTACTGTAGCAGACATAGTTGGAATATTTTTAAAAAATATTAGTAGAAAAATTAAAATGATGCCCAAACTGAGTATGTGCTGCTTCAGGGGCAAAATATACAGTAAGACAAATAAAACATAAATAAGTCTAATCATAATTTTTATTTATTTATTTTTTATTTAAGTATTTATATACCACTTATAGCCTAAATGGTTTTATATTCAGGTACTCAAGCATTTTTCCCTATCTGTCCTGGTAAGCTCACACTATAATGTGCCTGGGGCATTAAGTGACTTGCCCGTGGTCACAAGGAGCAGCATGGAATTAGAACCCACAACCTCAGGGTGCTGAGGCTGTGGCTCCAACCACTGCGCTACACCCGCCTCAATAAAATCATATTCAGACAATTGAATAAGACTTTACAAAGCATGATGCACAGAGAAATCATAATAAATAATGCTAAAATAAAAAGGGATCTAAATTGATAATAAATCTGACATAACTAACTTGAATGATCTGACTGACTGGATTCAATGACTGACTGACAATGATTCGATTGACTTCACTGGCTTGAATGACTTCATTGACTGACATAATTGACTTGAATGACTTCACTGACTGAACTTGACTGATTGAATTGAATGACTGACATTGACTGGCTGACTTGACAGACTGTCTTGAGTGACTGACAGACTTGACTGAATGAGTTGACTATAACTGAATGATTGAATGGACTGATTAAGTGAGATACTACTACTATTTATCATTTCTATAATGCTAGAAGGCATAGGCAATGCTGTATATTTAACATATAATAGATGGTCCCTGCTCAGAAGAGCTTATAATCTAATTTGTACAAACAGGACATATAAGGGTTGGGGAGTTTCTTGTAGAGAGAATGGTAGGATGGAAATGAGTATCTTATAGTGAGTGGGAGTTAGGAGTTGAAAACAGCCTCAAAAAATGGGCTTTTAGCTTGTATTGCAATATTGCTAGAGACTGAGCCTGACATGACAACTCAGGCAGTCTTTTCCAGGCATAAGGTACAGCAAGACAGAAGGGACAGATTCTGGAGTTGGCAGTGGAGAAGGGTATAGATAGGAGAGACTTACCTGATGAATGGAGTTCACAGGTGAAGGTGGGGGGGGGTGAGCATAGGGGGAGATGAGAGATCTTAAGGGGCTGCAGAGTGAATGCACTTGTAGGTCAGTAAAAGGAGTTTGAACTGTACTCAGAAATAGATGAGGAAAACTAATGTCTCAGAAGAAACCAGAGGAATGGGGGCTAAATTCTACAATCCAGATTATAGTACAATTACTCTTAATTTCAACCTTCAGTATGACGTGAAGTAAAATAAATTGCTTATCATAATGTTACTGTTTTAAGACAACTCCACAAAAGAACATATAAATGAAGCTCCTGTACTACTAAAAAGATCATTACATACCTCCCCTGTGTTAGGGTTCCAGCATAGGATCCTGGCATCTGTTCCACAGCTGAGGAGTAGTTCAGGATTTGTCATGCTCCAAAGAGCGGATAAGAATGATGAAAAAAAAAACTGTGGATACTGGAGATAATTTATTAAACACTGGCATATAAAACCATGAAAATTCAATTAAAAAAGTACAATGCTACTTCAGCATATCTGCAGTGTTCTTTGCTCACATGTTTAAAGACAATAGACTGTTTTCAGTCCAATTCTTTATATGTGAGGTTGCAAACCATTGGACCCCTGAGGAAGGCGTGTTCGCCGAAACACGGACTGTGTAGGGTCACAGTATTTTTTATCATTGTACTTTTTAAATTGAATTTTCATGGTTTTATATGTCAGTGTTTAATAAATTATCTCCAGAACATCTGTATCCACAGTTTTTGTTTTCATCGGTGGATTGTTTTCACTGTGGATCATTGGGTCTCCCCATTTTTCTTTAGTATTCTAGATATTTACACCCATAAGGAATGTGTAAATGCAATTGCTTAGAGAATTGTCCTTTGTGTTTAAAACTACTTTATTCTACAACTGACAGTACATAGCTAAAACTAGAGTTGTTCCATATTTTTCAGCATCGTCCTAGTTTAAGTTAACCACCTGGATCAGAAATGCAACTTCTGACCTGGGCTGATATATTGGACAAAAGGAGATTGCAATGTGAATACATTATTGTGCCAAATAGCCTCCCAGCTCTTACTAGTCCCAGCTTTGACCTCCCTACAAATTCTTAATATACTTAAAATAACCTGTCCTGATGCTCATCAGGCAAAGAAAGGTTACATAGACTACAAACCTGTATTTAACATGAGTCAGAGAAACTTCAGACGAAAGGAAAATATTGTGCTTTTATAAATTAAAAAGGAAATGCAGGCTCTTTCAATGCTTGGCAGATACTGAAACCTAAGTTCTCAGTACCTGTGCTTTCAGAGCTGTGGTCATTGGCCTATTTGGAGTTAAATATGGATAAACGTTGAAAACAAAGAACAATAAAGTAGGGCTGCATTTCTGAAGTAGGCTCTGGAAATTGTAAGCAGTGGTGTAAGGAGAGACTGGGGAAGGAACACCCCAGACACCAACTTGGCAGGAGCACCAGCACATCTCTTTTTCTCCCCTGGTGATGGAAGGAGTCATTGAAAAGCACTCCCACCCTCTACCTCTTAAAATCTTCACCGTCAGTGAGTAGGTTGTCCTATGCGCTGCTTGTGCCAGCTTCATCTTTTCCTCTGACATCACTTCATGTTTGTGGGAGCAGGAAGTGACATCAGAAGAGAGGCACAGCCAGCATGATTAGGAGTAGGACAGTCTGCTTGCTGCCGGTGAAAATTTGAACAGGTATGGTTGTGTGTGTGTCGGGGGGAGGGGGGGGCGTAGAAAAGAATGTGTCAGTGCTCCGCCTGAGTGCAGCTTCCCTCACTACACCACTAGCGCTGTTTATACCTATTCATGCCATTTTTTGTTCTTTAATTTGTCAATTTGTATTTTATATTTCTTATCTTTTCATTATTTTTTTAAAATTTGTTTTAGGACTGCATTTCAATTAAAATTTGTAATCATGATTAAGTATGCAATTAAAGATATGCTATTTATTTGCTCACTACAGCAATGTAGGACTTTGGGCAATAGAGGGCTACATGACTTGCCTAGAGCCACAGGGCGCTGCAGTGGGGGGGGGAATAAATTTATTTATTATTTAATTTTAGTATGTATGTACCACTTATAGCTTAAGTGGCTTATATTTAGGTATCTGTCCTGGTGGGCTCACACTCTGTCTAATGTACCTAGGACAATGGCGGATTAAGTGACTTACCCAGGGTCACAAAGAGCAGTGTGTGATTTGAACCCACAACCTCAGGGTCCTGAGGCTGTAGCTCTAACCAATGTGCTACACGTTCCCCTTATTTTATAAATAAATACCTGTAATCACACAATTAAAATTTTAATCTAAATGCAGCCCTACAATAAAGAGGTGACATTCACAAGATTTATCACTCAGACAATTTTTTTTAAATTTCAAATTGTGCAATAATAAATTTTGCAGAACCCCATTGGCTGCTTAGATTTCCAGCAAGTACCTATCTCCTACTACAAAGTGTGTGTTCATAGGTCCTTCTGAAGCAGAGTGCTTTCATTGTATATAAATAAAAGAACATAGCGTAGATTCAGCCGATTTTCTGGGCATTAAAATTAGCTGCTCCGACATTAAAGGAACTCATACCACACAAGACACTAATTGGGCCAATTTATTGCCCTTTAGTTTGGCATTTTGACTGGAGGAGAGGAAATAGTGCCAAGTCCAGAAGGGAAATCAGTAGAATGAACCATAATAATTACAGAACTGGGGACAGTACCTTTAACAGAGGATGGAAAAATAGCTTATTCTATAACCTTTTTTAGGCTCAGCAGGAAATAGATATAGTAGGTGAAGTATTAAACAGAATACAAAGGTTGCTTTGTTTGGGTGTGTCTTTGTTTGTTTGTTGTGAGGCCCAGTGAAATGGTGTCCAAAACTGAAGTGCCTCTCCAACCCCTTGTATTTATGACTACCTGGAGGGATTTTTTTTCTGATGAGACTTTGCTCTTCTCCCATTATAATTCACATCTCACTGCAATATTTCTTGGTGATGAAAGGTGTAGACTGTGAATCTGGAATACAGTAAAATATATGCTAGCCTGCACTCTAATATATATGTTATCCTTCTCTCTTCCAGAACTGACTGCAGACTAGCCTTTCCACTCCAGCCGTTTGCTGCCTCTGATTGGTGTCTACTGGTTGGCTGCAGCCCAACTTGATAACTGACAATCAGTCACTCAGGTGACCTCATAAACCTACTTAAATGAAGCCCTCTTAAGACGGCCCCCTCTTTCAAATTCTGCCTCTGTCCAGGATGGCCTCCTCCTTCCTCCTGTAGCCCGTTAATACATTTTAAGTTCATCTTTTCTAAACTAAACTAAACCTTAAGCTTATATACCGCATCTTCTCTATAAGAATAGAGCTCAACACGGTTTACAAAGAAAGATTAATAAAGCATAAGGGAAAGAAAACATGTACAGTGAAGTTCGTAGAGAATTTCAGTGAGGGGAAAGATAATTTGAGTTTTTGTGTAGTTCTGGTTGTGCCAGATCTTTTAGAATTCCAAGACAAAGGGATTAGTGAAGGAAAAATGCCATATAAGATCTTAAATGTTAAACATGCACATTTGAAGTGTACCCTGGAAATTATTGGAAGCCAATGAAGTTTTAGCAATAGCGGAGATACGTGCTCAAATTTACTTTTAGCGAAAATTAACCTGGCTGCGGTATTTTGGATCAGCTGAAGTCTTTGAATACATTTTTGGGTCAGACCTAGGTAAATCGAATTACAGTAGACCGCGAAAGAATGATCGATTGTACAAGGACAGCAAAATGTTGATGATGAAAACAAGATCTGACTTTTCTCAGCATATGAAGGCTGAAGAAGCATTTTTTGTAAACCAGGGAATTGATATGTTCGTTGAATGAAAGTGTTGAATCTATAATAAAGCCCAAAACTTTACTTGAAAACTCAATCTGCAAAGATGTCCTTGACGGCAACACGATGGAGGAAGGAAGATGATCTAACTTTGGACCAAACCATACCAATTTTGTTTTGGTCTCGTTTAACTTCATTTGCACAGAAAGGGCCCAAGACTAAAGTTTCATTATGCATTCGGCTATGTTTTTAGAGAGGTTAGAAATATTCAAATCTACTTCAAAGAGAACAAAGATGTCTGCTCTAACCCCTTTAGTACAACCCTATTAGCTTGCAATCTAAAATGTATGCTATCCTTTTTTTCTATTCCAGATCTGACTTCAGGCTGCAGGCTAACCTCTGCAGGCTTCCACCTCTCTAGCTACTTGTAGCCCTGCCTCTGACTGGTGCCCACTGGCTGGCTGTAGCCCTTTCCATTCACTACCAATCACTCTGGTGATTGCACAAACCCTGCTACCTACTTAAACGCAGCCCTCTTAGTTTCACAAGCCACCAGCGAATGTTGAAGGAGCACCTTCGTGCACCTCCTGAGGTCACCTCCCTATTCTTACTACCACGCTTCCTTTGTACATTTCTGTTTCCTTCTCTATTCCTCTCCTTATGGCACCAATTCACTTTCTTCTTCTCAAACTCACTCTCCCCAATCTTACTCCCTATCCCCCTCCACCCCACAAGTCCTAACTATCCTTCTCCTTTTCCTATTACCTCACCAACCATCTTGTCATCTTCCTTATTCTCCATTCTCAAGCTCAAACATTTTCTCCCTTCCATTCATCCATCTTCTTTCTCTGAGTACCTCCCGTCTTTGTCATCACAATTCCCCTTCGCTCCTACTTCTGTTCACCATGGGGGATATCAACCCCAACTCTGGCCCTCCACGCCGTCTGCTTCCTTACATATGTAACTGCCCTAACTTTATTCCTATTCTCCTCTCTTCCTTTCTCATGTGCATTGTGGAATGTTAATTCTGCCTCCAACAAACTACATTCAGGACCTCTTTATTTCCCATGTCCTCCACCTGTTTGCTCTGAGATGTGGATTTGCCCTGAGGACTCCGCTTCAGCCTCCTCTCTCTCCCAGGGGGTACCACTTCTCCAATACACCACAACCTACTGATTGAGGCGGGGGTGTTAGGCTTCTTCTTGCAGATTTTAACCTCTTCTCCCACCCCATTTGCACTGTTTTTCTTAATTTGAAGTTTATTCCGTCTACCTATTTATTCTTCTACCTCTCCGGATAACAATCATTTATCACACAACCCCCCTCAACAAGTCCCCTTCCTCCTTTCTCACAGAGTTTGACTCCTGGCTTTCCATCTTCCTTGATTCATCTTTTCCCTCCCTCCTTGGCTATTTTAACATTTATGCTGACAATCCCTGTGACATTTATGCCTCTAGGTTTCCTGCCTTAATCTCCTCATTTAACCTACTCACTGGCATGGCCACTGCCTCGATCCCGTCTTCATCTCTAACTGCTCCTTCTCTAGCCTCTCCATCTCACTGCTTCCCATCTCTGACAATCATCTGATAACTTTCACACTTACTCCCCTTCCCCCTCAGTCACATCCAGTCATCAACAACAGGCTTTGAAATCTTCAAGCCCTTGATCCACTGTTTCACCGCTCCTCGCCTACATTATGTTATCCAAATCTATTGACGAGGCTGTCTAGTTGTACAACTCTATTCGCTCCTCTGCTCTTGACATCCTTGCTTCCCCTGTTCCCCACTCTGTCAGGTGTACCAAACCTCAGCTCACTCCTAGTATCCACTACTTACGTTCCGCTGAGCACCTTTGGCTTAAATCTTGCACACATGTTGACTTTAAACATATGCTGACCTCCTTTAATTCTGCTCTTACACTGGCCAAACAAGACTATTATATCCCTTTCTTCCAACCCCCACTGTCTCTTTCCCACGCTGAACTTCCTCCTCAAAGTGCCTCCTCTTCCTCCAACCCCTCTCTCTGCAGCCTATGGCTGAATACTTCCATGACAAGGTTCACAATATCACCCTTGAATTCACTGCAAAGTCACTTCCATTCCCCCTTTCCCTCATCCACTTTCCTGATCTTCCAGCTTCTTCCTTCACCCAAACATCTCAGGAAAAACCTGCACATCCTCCCCCTCTTGACCCACCTCCCCTTGTTCAGTTCCACCCTCTTGACCCTTCTTCAACTCCTGCTGACTTTTCTTCCTTCTCTAAATCACAGAGGAAGAAACAGCACAACTTCTGTCCTCAGTCAAGCCCACTGCATGCTTCTCTAACTGTATTCCCACTCCTCTACTTGACCCCATCAAACATGTGGTAGTTAAACGCTTCTGAAAAATCCCCTTGCTGGACCCCACCTGCCCCTCCAACTATCACCCTGTCTCTCTTCTTCTGTTCATATCCAAACTACTTGAGCATGCTGTCCTCCATCGCTGCCATGACTTCCTTTGATCTCAATTGACTCTTGATCCTCTATAATCTAGCTTTCGTCCCCTACACTCCACAGAGACTGCCCTTACCAAAGTCTGCAGTGACATGTTCCTGGCCAGATCTAAGGGCTTTTACTCAATCCTCATCCTTCTTGACCACTCTGCTGCTTTAGATATGGTTAATCACTGCTTACTCCATGATACACTGTCCTTGCTTGGATTCCATGAATCTGTCCTCTACTGGTTTACCTTCTACCTTTCCCATTTCATCTTTAGTGTAGGTGCTGGTGGATATTCCTCTGCTACTATCCCGCTAGCAGTTGGCATACCCCAGGGTTCTGTCCTAGGATCTCTTCTCTCTCTACAACTCTTCCCTTGGTGCCTTCATTTCCTCCCATGACTTCTAGTATCACCTATATGCTGATGATTCCCAGATCTACCCCTCTACATTTGAGATTTCACCTAAAATCTAAGAAAGTCTCACCCTGTTTGGCTAACATTGCTGCCTGGATGGCCTGATGCCACCTGAAACTAAACATGTCCATGACTGAGTTGCTCCTCTCTCCATTCTTTGTCTCTGTAAATAGTACTATAATCATTCCTGTCTCCTTTGCTCGTAACCTTGGAGTTGTCTTCAATTCTGACCTCTCATTTTCTACGCACATCCGACAGACTGCTAAAGCCTGTTGCTTCTATATCTACAACATCACTAAAATTTGCCCCTTGTTCTTTGAGCATGCTTTCCGGACCCTAGTCCACTCCCTTGTAACCTCACGTTTAAGATTACTACAATGTACTTCTAACAGGTCTCCCACTGAACCGCTTCTCCCTCCTGCAATCTGTGCAAAACTCTGCTGTACAACTTTTCTTTTGCCAACCTCGCTACACTCACATTACCCCTCTCAAATCACTTCACTGGCTCCTTATCCATCTTCACATACAGTTCAAACTCCTATTACTATCTTATGAGTGTGTTCATTCTGCAGCCTCTCGTTATCTCTCCGTTCTTGTCTCTCTTTATATGCCTCGCCGTGAATTCCATTCCTCAGATAAGCTGCTTTTATCTGTACCCTTCTCCTCTATTGCTAATTCCAGACTTTGTTCCTTTCATCTTGCTGTTCCATATGCCTGGAATAAACTGTAGCAGGTGCAACTAGAAAACAGAAGAATCACTTATACAGCAATTATCCTGAACTCTTGGCTAGGGATATGAAAGCACCTCTTTCTCCCCGTGATTCTACAATTGCCGCTTTATAAAGAAACAATACCAAGTGTGATTATATTTATCAGAAAAATAAAAAATACTTGGAAGTAGGGCAGGCTGTTGCCAAAATTAGTAACAAAAATACACTATTGATTGTACAACTATATATATATAAAAATAATTGGTAACACTGGTTATGCATGTAAAGTACACTAGAAACTACATTGTTACATAAGGAAATTTTCTGAGAAGATATTACAAAACAGCAACTATATCGTAGCCTAATCACCAAGAGTCCCAAAGTAGCCAACCCTTAGACAAGCAAAGTACTTGTGACTAACTGGCCTCCTGGAACTCAACCTTCTTCAGCTGTCAGCCTCAGGGGGTGATGAAAAGATCCTTCTTAACAGTAGTTAAGGTTATCATGCCGCTGTACCGGGTCATGGTGCGCCCTCATCTGGAGTACCGCATCCAGCACTGGTCACCGTATATGAAGAAAGGGTCCAGAGAAGAGCGACTAAAATGGTTAAGGGGCTGGAGGAGTTGCCGTACAGCGACAGATTAGAGAAACTGGGCCTCTTCTCCCTCAAAAAGAGGAGATTGAGAGGGGACATGATCGAAACATTCAAAATACTGAAGGGAATAGAATTAGTAGAGAAAGACAGACTGTTCACCCTCTCCAAGGTAGGGAGAACAAGAGGCACTCTCTAAAGTTGAAAGGGGATAGATTCCGTACAAATGTAAGGAAATTCTTCACCCAGAGAGTGATAGAAAACTGGAACGCTCTTCCTGATGCTGTTATAGGGGAAAATACTCTCCAGGGTTTCAAGGCAAAAGTTGGATAAGTTCATGCTAAACTGGTGAGACTGGATTCATTTGGAGCACTGGTCTTGACCTTGGGGCTGCCGCGTGAGTGGACTGCTGGGCAGGATGGACCACTGGTCTGACCCAGCAGCGGCAATTCTTGTGTTCTTGTGTGTCCAAGTCCTTGCAGCAGCAGGTTTCTCAGTCTGATAACAGCCAGCAGATACTCAGCTGTAAAAGTCTTCTCAGCACATAAAGTCTAGCAGCTTCGCACAGTGGCGTAGCGAGGGTGAGAGGCACCAGGGCGGTGGTGCCCTTCCTCCGCCCCTATCCACTCCTTCCCTGCCCCCTTCTCTTCCCCTGCGCCTATTTCATGTTCCCAGCAACCCCCAACCCGCTGTTCACACCAGCTTTGGCTCATCCTCTGATGTCACTTCCTAGGCACGGGTCCAGAAAGTGATGTCAGAGCAAGAGCCGACGCTGGCCCAAGCAGCAGGCTGAGGGTTTCTGCTTGCGCCGCGAATGTTAAAGAGATACTAGGGTGGAGAAGGGGCGCGCACGTTAGGGGGAGGGGGTTGGAGAGGCGAATGGGTGCCGGCACATCCACCAAGCCAGTGCCTGGGGTGGACCACCCCCTCTGCCCCCCTTTACTACGCCACTGGCCTCACAGACAATAGTCCTTCTCTCCACAGAGATGTGTACAACACCCAGGCATTCTTCTCTCCTCTTACTCTCTTTCCTCTCTCTCCAAATCCTTCCTTCCTTCCTTTTTATATTACGTAGGTATTTAAACGCCTCTATCATATCTCCCCTCTCCTGCCTTTCCTCCAAAGTATAATGCTAACAGATTACCCTCATTCCCTTCCATTCCCTGGTCTAGCATCTCACCCTTTCTTGAGTCATCTCTCTCCCCCCCAGCCCAACATTTCTTCCTCCTTTCCACCAGTCCAACATTTCTTTCTCTATTCCTCCTACATGCTGCTTCCTCTCCTCCAACCTTCCTTCCCTCCCCCAATCAACATCTTTCTCTCTCTCTCCATGAGTCCAACTTTTCACTCTCTCCCCCTTCCACTGAGTGACATTTTTCCTTCCCTCCTTTCTGTCCTCCCCATCCATCTCTCCATCTCTCTCTCCATGAGTCCAACACTTTCTGATTCCTGCACAATTTCTCTCTTTCTTCTTACCCCTTCCCTCTAGTGTGACACTCTCCTTTCCACCCCCAGTCCATCTTTCCCCAACCCCCCACTCACAATTAACATGCTCTCTCCCCATGCACCATTTCTCCTTCTCCTCCACCCATGTCCACTTCTCCCTCTCTCATCACTCTCCTCTTGTAAACATGCCCCTTATATTCCAACTGATATTCAGACAGCAGCGGACAGTGTATTTTGTCTGCTGCCAGTGCTAAAACTCGAAATTCAATGCCAGGCCCTGTGTGGGCTTCGGCATTAAATTTCTTTTTATAACAGCTGGCTAGCGCACACCCAGTTAAGTCAATATGCAGACTTAACCAGCCATGGCCTAGCGCATAGATAGGACAGCTATTTATGCGGTTCTATTTATATGCTAAACATCTCTGGTTACCTCTGATATTGAGAGCCAACTGGATTCTGCCCCTGAAAAGGCTCTGACACAGCTGGCTTCCATTTCGGTGCTAACTGGTCATTCCCAGCGCTACTGCTGAAAATTAACAGATAGCCACATACGAGTGAGTTAACCTATTGACAGCTATTCCTGGCTGGTTAGCTCGTTTTGAATATCAGCCAGATTATTTTCAAATCCACAGGACTAAAATGCATTTTCAATTCAAACTGAATGACTTCCAAACTCATTTAAGCAAAGGTTAATGCTGCCTCAGTTGCAGTGGGAATGGACTGATTTTTGAGGCCCCCAGTGCATGAGGTATTTGACAAGATATAAAAAAATATTGCATGGTTTATAGAATTTACATATATATTAAGAAGACCTGCTCTAGGTATCTATTTTTCTGGTCTAATTTGATCATGTGGATTCTAAAATATATAAGACTCCTTATGACCTTAGGCAAATCATTTAATCCTTCATTACATCAGGTAGAGAACTAAACAATGAGCTAGCTCTCTGGGGTCTGAGAATTACCTATTGCTCCTGAATATAAATTGCATTGAGAAATCATGAGCTAAATCAAAATAAGTGAATCAATCTATAAAATATTAGCCTATTTGAATATCCCAAACAATATTATTGCATTTGTAAATTGAAACCATAAATTATTTCAAAAACAATTCTCAGTGCAAAAATAGCTCAGTGGAAACAAATTAACTGAAATCTTTGCCACTAACAGTTTATATTCAAAGACACATAAAGGTAAAGGTATAGAAAAAAAATGCATAGGAAACAAAGCTAAGAGTTTAGAAAGAACAGTGGTGAAAAAAGTAAAAGCAAGAGAGGACAGAAATGCAGAAACACATCTAAAATTAAAGAGAAAAAGGAAACTCAGTGCAAAGAGATGACAGAAATGGTAAAGAGTAAAAAATGCCAGGAACACAACACAAGTTTTCAAATATTAATTTTATTATGCATTACATATTTATTTTATCTAAGTTTCCAAGTTTTATTAAAATTTGATATCCTACCTATCATAAAAGCCTAAACAGCTTACAATAAAATATATAAAAAAAACTAAAGGGGAGGCATGTGCAAAGACATAAGATGATTGTGAGGTAAAAGAGGAGAACTACAATATTGAAAGAAAAGTGGGAATGGGAAATACAAACTCCGTCTCAGTGCTCGGCCTGATGAAAAATGTTGAATAGATCAGGTTATTTTTTTGTCTTCAAAAGTCATCAGCGTACAAACTGCATGATCATACTGATGGAAAGAGTTAGTTTAGATGATCTTAGACTCCCCACACTGCAACAGGAAAAGACTGTTAGAATAAATGGGAAATGCTATATCCTTGAATGCTGTTAGAGGAAAATGAAATGTAACCACTTTTTGGGTGGGTTGAGCTATTTGAATTTGGCCTCACAATTTATTATGGGCCTATAAATGAAGGTGCATTGACATGCAATACAAGTATACAAATTCCATTAAAGTAATATTGAAAACGCTGAGTCACCGCACAGCAAGAATTCATGAGTGGTAAGGTATACAACTGTATTCAAGGCAGCTTAATGATATAAATATGACAACACAAATTAGCTCCACTCCAGGTGATCCACCATCCTGAAGATTTTCCCTACTGTTCAAACAGAACTTCCAAAAAAGCCCCACCTCTCAGACTCCCCCTTACTTGACAGTCTCAGATCCTCTATAGGAAGTAGTTGTGTCCAATGGTTCCTTCCCTGCCAATGCCAGAATACAAAATGATGCTGGCTGACTAGAGGCTCCCATCTATCTATCTATCATGCATGAAGGAAAAGCAAGTCATCTAGTGACATTCTAAATTTAGGCATTATTGTGGCAGGATTGATGGGGCATGATGACTTGAGGAAACTCTCAAGAAGGGTCTTGAGGAAGGGGTTTCTGTTTGTGGAGGCAGGTGGGGGAGGATTTATAATTGGGGGCAGGGATTGCTAATTGGGACTGGATTCTATTTGGGGAATAGGGGATTTCTGGAGGAGATAGCTAGTGTGCCTGGGGATAGTGGAAATTGGGACTACATGCCCTACTTGAAATTGTGAGTGAGAATGCATGACTATTACTGTTTTTGGTGATAATCTGTATGTAACTGTCTTTGGGAACATGTGATATGCTAAACTATGGTACTCACAATAGTTTAGAAAATCCCATGAGAAATATGGTGCATTAAACTTTAGTACAATGGTGTGGTAGCCGTGTTAGTCCACTTTTAAAGGTAATATATATAAATAAAACAAAACATAAAGAAAATAAGGTGATACCGGTTTTAATGGACTAACTTAATGCATTAACATTTTGATTAACTTCAGAAGGTAATCCTTCTTCTTCAGATCAGGAATAAGCAAATGTTGAAAAATATCAGGGAGGGATGAGTAGGTGAGAGATATGGATGAGTGATAAGAAAACCAAGATCTTTGTTAAAAACTTGAAGAGACATTTTTAAATACACATAAGAGTAAACCCCTAAAAAACTACTGGCATATTGATTACATTTTTATGATTAGGACTGAGGAAGAAGAGACTCTTAAACAATTTTACATTTCTTTCAACCCATACCATCCTACATCAAATTCAAAACTGACTCCTTCGTAGGAAAAGTCAACTTTCTAGTTTCCATCAACAATGGCTATAAACAAACATCTATATATAGGAAACCTACAGACAGATGCAGCTACTTCTACAACACCGTCTTCCATCCCTCATATACAAAAAATCCATTATACATAGCTAAGCCACATGATATTTGGCTTCTTTCTTTCTTTTTAATTATGAAAAATATTAATTTTGTAACTATCTCCCTTTCTTTTTTTCCTTATGTATCCAAGTCTGTCCGTCTGTTAGTCCGTTTTAACCCATTTTAATGCTGTACATTAAATTCTTAGCCTATTTTATATTTTATATTTTACTGTTACTCGCTTAGTATGTAATAAGCGATTTATCAAATTTAAATAAAACTTGAAACTTGAAACTTGATACCATCATATCTGCTTTGCTCCAAGAGACAGAGATAACTCAAAACCTTGACTGAATCCTTCAAACAAAAATGATGCAACTCCAAAATAATCTCCTCTCTTGAAATACCCAGGGAAAACCTATTGCAGTATAAATACAAGAAAACCACAGAAAGAATTCCCCTGGTAGTGACTTACAATCCAGAACTGGAAAAACTGAGAAAAATTATAAATGATTTACAGTCACTGCTCTAGGAGGATGAATTACTAAAAGAAATATTTCCCAGCTCCACCTATACTGGCCTCTTGACAGCCACCTAATCTGAAACAAATCTAGGCTCCCTATTATCAAGCTGCATTAGGGTTATCACTGGCTACTGCGGGATAAGCTTTGACGCTCATAGGAATTTTATGCATGATAGAGCTTTTACCACAGCAGCTGGTGATAAAAATCCTAATGCGGCTTGCTAAAAGGGGGCCCTAGTAAAAAGTAAATGTCCAACCAAAGCTCAGAAAGAAGAGAATGGCACATATTCCTGCAATATACCAAGCTGCAAACTGTGCCAATTGATTACATGGGATCCCACAGTTATTCATTTCGGAAAAACATTCAGCTTAAGGGGATCCTACACATGGTTTATTTAAAATTTGATTGTATCGCTTATAATACTTCTAAGCGATGTACATTTTAAAACAGGGTATTACATTATTATAAAATAAGAACACATAACAAACCGTACAGGGACCAACATGATACAACAGGGAAAGGGGTTGAACTACAATAGTTAAAGAAAAGAAAACAGTCTGGGGAAGCACATAAAGGGCTGACAGGGGGAATTTCTTCTAATCTGATATATATAATTCAGTGCAAAAAGTTTAAAAAGAAGGATGCTACATTGGAGAAACAAGGATAGTATGCGAGAAGGCCTTAAGTAAGTATCATCCCTAAAACTCAAATACTTAACATAGTATTTGAGTTTTAGGGATGATACTTACTTACTTGATAACAAGAGAGGTTGGAAGGGAAGATAATGTTAGTTTTTTCAAATCAATTCTAATTATATTTATAACTAGAAACATAGAAAGATGAGGAGTGTGTGGCGCGGTGGTTGAAGCTACAGCTTCTGCACCCTGGGGTTGTGAGTTCAAATCCCATGCTGCTCCTTGTGACCCTGGGCAAGTCACTTAATCCTCCATTGCCCCAGGTACGTTAGATAAATTGTGAGCCCACCGGGACAGATAGGGAAAAATGCTTGAGTACCTGATTGTAAAAACCGCTTAGATAACCTTGATAAGCGGTATATAAAATCCTAATAAACTTGAAACTTGACAGCAGAAAAGGGCTATAGCCCATCAAGTCTGCCCACTCTACTGACCCACCCCAATAAGTCTGAATGCTAATGACCCAGTTCCTTAACTCAACCTTCGTAAGGATCCCACATAGATGTCCCATTTATTCTTAAAGTCAAAGCCATCATGGCATCTAATAAGGCATTATTTTCCAAAGATGAAATATATAAAACTTATTTATGAATACTAAATCAAGATTCCTTGTTGAGTGTTTAAAACCGAAAAGTGGCGGACATATCATAAATTATACAGAATTCAGTCTTTGGAACCTCTTATGATATATACCATTACAGATTCCTGTCTTGTATATTAGTGTAATCATCTATGTCCACCACCCCCTACCGAGCATTTTTTATTTAATTAATTGCTACTTAAATTTAAGTCTAAATTTTATTCCCTAAATTTTATTCTCAAATTATCTAACCCTTTTAAAGGTCCTATTAGGATTAAGATTAAATAAATTTATAACTTTAAGGAAACTTTTTGTATATAAAGTGCATATAGTGCATGTGGAAAACCTTGCAAGTAAATGATATTATGTGCAAAATAACTCATATAATAAAAATTATAAAGTGTGCAAAACCGCTGATATAGAAAAAAAAATATATAAGAAATGAAAAAAAACGAGGCAACACTTAGCTTTATCGTGAGGTGGAACCAGCCACCATCAATGTTGATATAGTAAACGACTCCCGACGCCTTAAATTCCTAGAGGCGTTTCAACCCTAAACCGAGTCTTCTTCGGGGGAATTTCCAAACTCGGGTTGCCTTACTGTGTGAATCGTAAAGAAACAAAAATTAACAAAATGTACTTAAAACAAAAGCAATGTTAAAAGCATTGAAGAAAATGTGAATGTGATAATAGAAAACAAAAAACAAGGAGAATGAAATAAAGAACCTCCATACCAACCAAAAACTACAGAAAACGAAAAAGTGTGTTGAACAATTAATATGAAACTCAAGCAACACCCCCCCAAAAAACATGCCTGAAGAATTAATAAACCGAACCAAGAATAGAAGAAGGAAAAGCAATAGATACTAATTAAAAACTTTCATACTTGTATACAAAGTCAAACTAGGTTATGCTCACGGATACTGAACAAATAGAACCAGCGTTATCAGCGCAAACCGAACATGAAAGAAACTGAAAAATAAGCGGACAAATTGAAAAAAAACAGACAAAAAAGAAACCAAAAGCAATATTCAAGAAAACTGAAATAACATACTATGATGAGCCAGTCTGACGTTCACACGAGTTTCTGTATATCAAGAGACCATCGTCTGCTAAGTGGTCTTTCGGCGTCGCCGACTTTTAAACAGAATATGGTAGGGCGTGACTACCGGATATGGACGTATAGAATGTGTTTACATAATAGAACGTGATCTTCTGACATTAACTACTTGTACCATATGCGAAAAATAAAAGAATATGATACCCAATGCGAACGTGTCAATGTTCTTGAATAAGGTAACGTCATTTCAGTATAATGCTAGATTTGAAATAATCAGGACACTATAATAAAATGAAACAAGTGAATAAAAAGTTAAAGGAACAGAGGTTAATTATGGGAATTTATATAAGTGGAAAAAATGAACTAAACAAAAAGCCAGTAAATAATTGAAAATGAGCAACTTATAAGTTGAACTCTCTGTTCACGGAGGAGAGTGTTTATGAGCAACCTGAAAAACTGAAGATGGACAAAGCGATGTGACCAGAGGGGATCCATCCCAGGATACTAAGGGAGCTCAGAGATGTTCTGGCGAGCCCTATTAAAGACTTGTTCAACAAATCTCTGGAGACGGGAGTGATTCCTGGGGATTAGAGGAGAGCAGATGTGGTCCCTATTCATAAAAGTTGTCACAGGGATGAAGCAGGAAACTACAGGCCGGTAAGCCTCATTTCAGTTGTTGGAAAAATAATGGAAGTGTTGCTGAAAGAAAGGATAGTGTACTTCCTTGAATCTAATGAGTTACAGGATCCGAGGCAACATGGCTTTACAAAAGGTAAATCGTGCCAAACGAACCTGATTGAATTTTTTGATTGGGTGACCAGAGAGCTGGATCGAGGACATATGCTAGATGTAATTTACTTGGATTTCAGCAAAGCCTTTGATACAGTTCCTCATAGGAGGCTGTTGAACAAACTTGAAGGGCTGAAGTTAGGACCCAAAGTGGTGAACTGGGTCAGAAACTGGCTGTTGGACAGAGGGTGGTGGTTAATGGAAGTCGCTTGAAGGAAGGAAAGGTGAGTAGTGGAATCCCTCAGGGTTTGGTGCTGGGGCCGATCCTGTTCAATATGTTTGTGAGTGACATTGCTGAAGGGTTAGAAGGAAAAGTGTGCCTTTTTGCAGATGATACCAAGATTTGTAACAGAGTAGACACCGAAGAGGGAGTGGAAAATATGAAAAAGGATCTGCAAAAGTTAGAGGAATGGTCTAATGCCTGGCAACTAAAATTCAATGCAAAGAAATGCAGAGTAATGCATTTGGTGATTAATAATAGGAAGGAACCGTATATGCTGGGAGGAGAGAAGCTGATATGCATGGACGAGGAGAGGGACCTTGGGGTGAGTGTCCGAAGATCTAAAGGCGAAAAAACAGTGTTACAAGGCATTGGCTGCTGCCAGAAGGATGCTGGGCTGTATAAAGAGAGGCATAGTCAGTAGAAGGAAGAAGGTGTTGATGCCCCTGTACAGGTCATTGGTAAGGCCCCACTTGGAGTATTGCGTTCAGTTTTGGAGACCGTATCTGGCGAAGGAAGTAAGAAGACTTGAGGCGGTCCAGAGGAGGGTGACGAAAATGATAGGAGGCTTGCGCCAGAAGATGTATGAGGAGAGACTGGAACCCCTGAATATGTATACCCTAGAGGAAAGGAGAGACAGGGGAGATATGATTCAGACGTTCAAATACTTGAAGGATATTAACGTAGAACAAAACCTTTTCCAGAGAAAGGAAAATGGTAAAACCAGAGGACATAATTTGAGGTTGAGGGGTGGTAGATTCAGGGGCAATGTTATGAAATTCTACTTTACGGAGAGGGTAGTGAATGCCTGGAATGCGCTCCCGAGAGAGGTGGTGGAGAGTAAAACTGTGACTGAGTTCAAAGAAGCGTGGGATGAACATAGAGGATTTAGAATCAGAAAATAATATTAAATATTGAACTAAGGCCAGTACTGGGCAGACTTGCACGGTCTGTGTCTGTATATGGCCGTTTGGTGGAGGATGGGCTGGGGAGGGCTTCAATGGCTGGGAAGGTGTAGATGGGCTGGAGTAAGTCTTAACAGAGTTTTCGGCAGTTGGACCCAAACACAGTACCAGGTAAAGCTTTGGATTCTTGCCCAGAAATAGCTAAGAAGAAAAAAATAAAAAAATTTAAATTGAATCAGGTTGGGCAGACTGGATGGACCATTCGGGTCTTTATCTGCCGTCATCTACTATGTTACTATGTTAAGGCCAGCTGGATGGACACAATTCAAGTAAAATATCCAACGTCGTTCTTTACGAAGCAAAATTGCGGTGGTGTTTCCACCTCTTGGGGAGGGCAAAATTACTTCAACAACTGCAAGTTTTAAATCCCTGAATGAGTGGTGAGCTACAATACAATGAGCTACCAGTGGAGCATCCATTTTTTTATGATATAATCGGGAACGGTGTTCAGTCTCATCTTTAAGGCCCTAGAGGTTTCTCTGATATAAACCAAACCACAGGGGCACCATATAGCATACACAACATGAGCAGTAAGACAGGTGGAGTAGTGTTGAAGCTTAATTCTTTTATTTAAAAATAAAATCTGACCTGAAAATGGAAAATGGCCAATTGGTTGATCGCTATAATTTATTTGTCTTACCGGCAGATAAGATGGAGAGAGATATTCCTTCAGATTCCTACCTCTGGTAAAGGCAAAGAGAGGAGGCTCATGAAAGCCTTCATGTAATTGCATTATGTGCCAATGTTTCAATATGTGTTGCTGGACTAAATGTACCTCGGGAGTAAAAGGAAGTACACAAGTTACTCGGCTGGTAGTTTGCTTGGGCTGAGGATATAATAAATATGTACGCTCAGCCCACTGAGCTCTTTTATAAGCTTTCTTGACCACAGACATAGGATAGCCCCGTTTGAGAAATCTTTTTTTCATTATTTCTGCTTGGGACTCAAAATCATCTATTGCTGAACAAATTCTGCGGAGTCTTAGGAACTGTCCAACCGGTATGTTTTTCTTCAAATGTGAAGGATGAAAACTTTGGTAATGTAGTAAAGTGTTTTGATCAGTTGGTTTATGAAAGATAGTATATAAGAAACCATCTTTTGTGAGTTTCACTACTAAGTCCAAGAAACACACTTGAGTTTTATGAAAGATATATGTAAACTTAAGGTTATGATCACAATCATTTAGCCATATGAAAAACTTTTGTAGATCTTCCACAGTTCCTTGCCAAATCAGGAAAATATCGTCTATGTATCTCTTCCAGTATACCATATGGGACTTCCATGGTGAACTGTCTAAAAATTGTTTTTCAAAATTAGTAACATAAAGATTCGCTACATCAGGAGCAACCGAAGCGTGCACAGCCGTGCCCTTTATCCAAGTTTCCAAGTTTATTATAAGATTTGATAAATCGCCTATTCCATATTCTAAGCCCTTTATTTGAAAATAATGTTGGTCTTGAAACAAGAAAATTTTTTTTGTAAGAACAAACCATAAAAGAGTAGATAGAAAACCAGTAGGTGGCTTCATAGTATCGAGTCCGATATCAAGGAGTGAACTGATCAATAATATTGCTGCTTCCTGTGGTATATTAGTGTAAAGGGCCTCTATGTCAGCTGTGACCAATAGAACGTCATTATTGAAAGCCATTTGACATGCATCTAACTGTAACATGAAATCAGTTGAATCTCGAATATATGAGGGAGCCAATGGAACCAACGGATGTAAAAACGTGTCAATATAAATAGACAAAGGTTCAAGTAGCGATCCTTTAAATGAAATTATAGGACGACCTGGAGGATTGTGTAAATTTTTATGAATTTTAGGGAGTAAATACAATACTGGCATAACAGGATATTGAACTGTCAAAAAAGTGTATTTTTTAGTTGTAATATACCCCTTAGTATGACCGTCTAACAATATTGCATCTATTTCTGTCTTAAGAGAGTTAGTTGGATCTTGGTCAATGGGGGCATAGAAGATAGTATCTGCTAGCTGACAATGAGCCTCCATTACATATTTATCATAATCCATGACCACTATGGAATCCCCCTTATCAGCTGTTTTGATTATCAAAGAATCATCTTGTTGAAGTGAGCATAATGCCTCTTTTTCAATCTTGGACAAGTTGTAATATTTTAACGGAGATGATGTGTAACTTGTTAGATCTCTGAGTACCAATTGTTGGAAGATATCTAATGCAGAATCAATTGGTTTAGTATTCATAAATAAGTTTTATATATTTCATCTTTGGAAAATAATGCCTTATTAGATGCCATGATTGCTTTGATATAGTTATAAATATAGTTAGAATTGATTTGTGAAAACTAACATTATCTTCACTTCCAACTTCTCTTGTTATCAAACATTGGAGAAACAAGCCAGATGCTAAAGACTAGGATCAATTTACACAGATATCATATTAAACATTGCAATGCCAACCAGGAGATCAACTCTGTCAGACAACACTCAAGAAAACCAGTACACTGCATCAATGATTTTATGGTGAGAATACTTAAAGGACATTTTAAAAGACTACCAGGAGTGTAAGACCTTTGAAATCAAAATGATAAAATATTTTGCATCCCACCAGATAGGTCATCAACAATCTTGGCTTTCTATCAAGTTTCAAGTTTATTAAGATTTTATATACTGCCTATCAAGGTTATCTAAGCGGTGTTTACAATCAGATACTCAAGCATTTTCCCTATCTGTCCTGTTGGGCTCACAATCTATCCGAGTGCCGATAATTGAACAGGGTTTTAGACATATCTAAAAATGACTTAGGCCTTCACAGTGCTGCAGTACGCCCAGAGATAACAGGGGCATTTTAGGAGGTTATTGCGGAATCCACTGTTCTAGGATTTAAAAGCAAACTAGATGCACATCTCCTTACGAGAGGCATAGAGGAATATGGGTGATTATAATTACCACCGCTAAATTAAATGTTGTGTATAACACAATCCACTTACATACATGCGCTGTTGCACAAAATTCTATGCACTAACACAGGATAATTAGAGACTAACAGGGGTCTCAAGAGCTCACAGCCAGAAGCCCGAGGTATTTTTCAAAGCCACTGACTGATACCGTGAGCTATCATCGGTCCCGTTTCTAATCTCTATGCCTATGATTCGTGCATTTATGTTATTTTTTATCTTTCTTTATAAATGATTCATAAAAATCTATATTGTTTAATGATTTGCCATTCCATATAATTCAGGATTACTTAGCTTTTTTTGCTTTTCTTCCTCCTGCTACTTTTGTTCTACGGAAGATCTCCGTTTCGCACCCAAATATTAACAAGGGGCTTCGTCAGGAAAGCACCAACCGCCACTCATGACATCCTTTGACACAAAACTCCTGGAACGGTATCGTCCTGAGAAATTAGCTCCCTCTCAGCGTACATTCACTCTATGGAAACTCCTCCAGCCCCTTTTCCATTTTAGTCGCTCTTCTCTGGACCCTTTCAAGTAGTATCGTGTCCTTCTTCATGTACAGTGACCAGTGCTGGACACAGTATACCAGGTGAGAGCGTACCATGGCCCAGTACAGCGACATGATCCCCTTTTTAATGACTCCTAGCATTCTGTTTGCCCTTTTCGCAGCCGCCGCATTGCACAGATGGCTTCATTGACTTGTCGACCAGTACTCCTAAGTCTCTTTCCTGGGGGGTCTCTCCGAGTACCACACCAGACATCCTGAATTTGTGTATAAGATTTTTGTTATCGACATGCATTACCTTACACTTATCCATGTAAATTCTGGTTCAGCAGGAACTTGTCTAATTTTGTCTTGGATCCCTGGAGGGTGTTTTCCCCTATAACAGCCTCCAGGAGAGTGTTCCAGTTTTCTACCACTCTCTGGGTGAAGAACTTCCTTATGTTTGTGCAGAATCTATCCCCTTTTAACTTTAGAGAGTGCCCTCTCGTTTTCTCTACCTTGAGAGGGTGAACAACCTATCTGTATCTACTAAGTCTATTCCCTTCATTATCTTGAATGTTTTGATCATGGCCCCTCTCAATCTCCTCTTTTCAAGGGAGAAGAGGCCCAAGTTTCTCTAATCTCTCATTGTACGGCAACTCCTCCAGCCCCTTAACCATTTTAGTCATTCTTCTCTGGACCCTTTCAAGTAGTACTGTGTCCTTCTTCATGTACGGCGACCAGTGCTGGACGCAGAATTCCAGATGGGAGCGTACCATGGCCCGGTACAACGGCATGATAACCTTCTCTGATCTGTTTCTGATCCCCTTCTTAATCATTCCTAGCATTGCAGTAGTCCAGCCATGACAAGACCATTGTTTGTACAACAGCACGAAAGTCAGATGGTAATAGCATTGGTTTCACACGGTACAATAAGTGTATCTGTGCAAAACATATTTGCACTGTTTTTACCACTTAACAACTCATAGTAAGTCCTGGATCCAATTTTACTCCCAGGACTGTCATGGACTCCCTCACCAATAACACCTCATCCATCACTTTCAATATTTTTGGCCAATTATCCTGGTCAGATTTCCCCACAAACATTACCTCAGTCTTTTCTACATTCAATCTTAGACCCTGCTTCTCCATCCATCCAGTAATTTCACTCATATAATTACTCAGCAACTTTTCTAACCCATCCCCCTATCCACATATATGCAGTATTCGACCCCTAAAGATTGAAACAGCTGACCAATGGTGACCATGTAAATATTAAATAGTAACGCTGAAAGCGCCAAGCCTTGAGGAACTCCACTCCTCACCTGAAAATTACTCGAAATCTTAGTCCCATTCCTTACTTGAAAAGAGCGATCTATCAAGTACGAATTTAGCCATTTGAGGACAGTACCACCCATCCCAAGGTCTTTCAATCTCTGCAACAGTTTCTGAAGATCTACAGAATCAAAGGCGCCTGATATAGCTAAGGATATTAAGCAAAAGGTTACATGTTGGTCCAGCCCTAACCATACAGTATCTAATAACAATGTTAATAATAGCTCTACACTGTAGGCTTTTCTGAAACCAAATTGGTTACTGTCCAAGTAATCAATTTCTTGCTCAAAATCATCCAACTGAGGCATAACAGTCTTCTCCAGGACTTTACCAATAAAAGGTACTATCGAAATTGGTCTAAAATTTTTCATAACATAGTATCCAGGCCTTTCCGTTTCAAAGCCGGTATTACCTTGAAGAGTGGACTAACATGGTCAGCACACCTTTTCACACAACTTTAGTAAAGAAATCCATAGGTTACATTGGGGTTCATTTTCAAAAAAGATAAGACATCCAAAAGACAGCATAAAACAGCACTTGGATTTCGTACTAATCAAAACGTCCAAGTGGGTATTTTCAAAACTGACTTTTTAGATGTCTTTCTGGATGTTGTCCCCAGTGCCTCTAAATCATAAGGAGGCATGTTAGAAGTGTGTTGAGGCATGTTTTAAGGGGCTTAGCACCACAGATGTTTTAAAGCGATAAATATTTTACAAAACGTCTAGGGCACAATTTTGACATTTTGGGCTAGACCTATTTTTAAAATGAGTAAGGACCAAAAGGCACACAATCCGACCAGATGACCACTGGAGGGATGGTCCCCATATACTCCCCCCAGTGTTTACAAACCCACCCCAAATATCTGCATGAAACTGTACATATGTCTGTATGACAGCTACAGATACTGCTAGTCCTAGTACAGCTGCAAGCAGATCTCTGGAGTAGCCTGGTGGGCAGTGCAGAGGACTGTAGAGAAGGAGTCCCAGGCAAATATGCAACTCCTGTAGTAAACTTCTGATAGAAAGTGTAAGCCCACCATAACCCACCAAAAACCTACCATATAAGTGACACCTGCTGGCATAAGGGCTATTGGGGTAGTAGACAGGTGGGTACAGTAGTTTGGGGGGAGTTTTGAAGGCTTACCATATAATATATGGAGGTTATGGTGAGATGTGTACCTGGCACTCTTAATGTGAAGTTCACAGCAGTACCCCCTAGGATGTCCCACTGCTATGCTAGCATGTCTGTGTGGCCAGTTCATTAAACATTCATGCCCCTCATACATTCAAACAGATTGTTTTGGACATTTTTAATCTGAATGTTTTTTTTCGATAAAGGCAAAAAAATTAGATGTCTAGCTAGAGAAAATGTTTAGCTGGGACCATTTTTGAAAAAAGAGGTAGACATAGGTTCGAAAATGGACATTTACTCTTCCTGATTTTTGGATGTTTTTCTCAACATGTCCAAATTTGGACTTAGACATCCTATCAAAAATGCCCCTCATTGTCTCCCAGTAAAATACTTTCAGTCCATCCTTATTTCAGGTACACCTGCAATAGATACAAAAGAACCCTAGTAGCATAAAGAGAAAGACCAGTAACTGAATAGAACTTTTGACAGTGGTTGAACCAAGTGATCATCTTTTTCAAAATTTTTAAATATTTCTACGTAAAGGCTGCTAGATACAGGTAATAACTCCCATCCCCCATCTCTTCCTCCTATAGTGACACATTCATTAAACAGTCCCCTTTTTCACTTCCTGCTTAGCAATCTATGGTTCCAGTTATAGATCATCACAAATTTCGCTAATTAGTTTTGAAACCAAGTTTGAGGAAAAAAGTAGTTTTTAAATGCAATTTGTTTAATGCCTTTTGTTTAACTGGAATCAAAACATGATACGGCAAAGTTTAGTTAGAGAAACACAGTTACTTACTTGTAACAGGTGTTCTCTAAGGACAGCAGGATAGGAACCCTCACAAATGGGTAACATTATCCAACAAAGCCTGAATTGTATTTAGCAAGTTTTCAATGAATTTCAATTGCTTTATTGGTCTTAAATTAGACTTGGGATAATTTGTGATGAATCCTAGTAGCTCCAACACGTAAATGGTTAATAGCATTGTCCTTTCCTCAGAAGCGTGCTTTACCTGCCAGTCACCCAAGTAGTGAAAAACATGTATTCCTAGTTTGTATAGATATGCTATTGCAACTACTAAGCATTTGGTAAATACTTGAAGAGCTGACATGAGGTCAAATAGCAGAACGCAATACTAGTAGTGGTGCTTGCTTACAACAAATTGCAGAATTTCCTCTGGCCTGGATGTATCTGTATTTGAATATATTCATCCTTTAAGTCCAGAGAATATAGCTAGTCCTCCTTTTGATGAAGAGGATTTAGGGAGCCTAAGAAAACCATCCTGAACTTTTGCTTGGTCAGATGTTGTTCAGGGTCCTTTAGTCTAGAATCAGCCAGAAACTTCCCTTCTTTTCTGTGATCAATGAATACTAACATAGTAAATGATGGCAGATAAAGATCTTTGTGGTACATATAGTCTGCCCACATTCATTCTCAAGGCAATAAACCAGTAATTATTCATTTTACTTGCTAAGTTTCAGTATAAGATGTCTTTCTCCCCATCCCGAGATAGATGAGACCTGTACTCAGGCGATTTGAAAGTGGTATAAAATACATATAATTGCTCTTGATCCTTCTTGTCATATATGGATGAAGACTGTAGAAGTTTGTCCAGCATCAGCTACACTGCCCCATACTGTCCCACTGCTGGAGTTGCTGTCAAAGCAACTCCGTAAAAGTCCATCTGGCATCATCTTCATTTCCCTGCTGCTGCGCTTCCATTTCAGCACCATTCCTGTGCATCATAAATGAAGTTTTAGTTTTTGATCTGTAAAGTCTTGTGTCGACTTGATACTATCCTCTTTCTATTCAGAGTTCCTTTGGGTCTATCCTATGCATTTTTGAACTCTATCACCGTTTTTGCCTCTACCACCTCTATAGGGAGGGCGTTCCAGGTATCCACACCACCCTTGTATTTTGTGGCGTTACTCCTAAGTCTACCACCCCACAACCTCATATTATATCTTCTAGTTTTACCGCTTCTCTATCTCTGAAATAGATTTGTTAATACCCTTCAAGTATTTAAATGTCTGTATCATATCTCCTCTTTCCCTTCTTTCCTCCAGGGTATAAATATTCTGGTATTCAAGTTTTTTCTCATACGTCTCTCGCTGCAATTCTGATATCAATTTCTTCACCTTCCTCTTGACCATTTCAAGTCTTCTTAAATCCTTAGCACAGCATCCAGAACTGAACACAATATTCCAAGTGAGGCTTTAATCCTTGCTCTCTTTTACCTCATGCAGACTAATCCAACCTTTTTCTAACAGTGGCCACATTTTATATTTTGTAACATTGGGAGGGCCAAAACACACACCATTGTATTTTGCCATATGCTTAATCAAATAGTGGCAAAATACAACTGTGTGTCATCTCCTCCCAGCCAATCTTTCTCTTTGTCTCATCTATCCGCAGCTTTCTAGCTTTCTCTCATGTACCCCCCTCTCCCCCCAGGCTCTACCCAGTCTCTTTTTCTTCACCTGGCTTCAGCTGCAGAACATACAATGAGCTTTCTGCTTCCCCAGTGTGACTCGGCTCTTTGCAAGTCTGAGCTGCATGGTGCCAGAAGTTCAGGTTGGTCTCATAATTTCAAGTCTCACGAAACTTGAAAATGCAACACCAATCCAAAGTTATTGCAATGTTCAGATCAAACTTATAGAGATCTGAGTCATGGTGAGGAAGCAAGAGTCTTGCTATAGGCGTTAGCTTTATGGGTTCTGTGGGTGCTAAAGCACCCCCAATATTCATTCTAGCACTGCCCAGACATCACAGTAGAATCTTCTCAATGTAGAGTTGCAGGGGAAAGCAGGTCATGTCTCTGTAGTTACTACTCCTGCCTCCTCTAGCAGCCCAATGTTCAGACATTCCTTAGCCAGCCAATAAGCTACATAGAAAGCAGGACCAGTAGCTTAGGAAACACCTTTGGTGAGGCATGCCTTAGCTAGCCAATAGGCTACAGGGAAAAGCAGGATGGAAGGTTGGTGTCGCCTGTGCTACTGGACCTGCCTTCCTTTGCAGCCTATTGGCAGGCTAAGGAATATCTGACCAATGGTCTAATAGAAGGGAATAGAGAAGAGCTGCAGTGTAGGTCAGACAGGCTTCCTGCCTTAGGTCTATCATAGAGAAGAAGTGCTGAGAGAGGCTCTGGGAAATGAATGAGGAAGCAAAGAGTAGCACAGACAATGAGAGCTAGAAGGGCTGGGTTGTGAGGAGAAGAGAGGCTGAAGGAAGACATGTGGACTATGAAAGGGAACAGAGCTGAAATGAATGCAAGCTGAAGGGCATGGGCTACTATAATACAAAATTAAATGGGTGAGGGATGGGCCGAAGAAAGAAAAACAGATAAGGACAGGGAGAGGAACTGTTCAGGGTTCAAAGAGCAGGGGGTTGAGAAAAGGGTTCTGAGAAGAAAGAGGATCAGGTTGGAGGGATGGAAGTGGTAGAAGAGGTGAAACTGGAAGAAAATAATCAAGAACAAGTAAAGAAAATATAATTTTAAGATTTTTGGAGGCATGGTTCGAATCTATCAGTTGATTCCCCACAACTCAGCAGCCCAATAATCACTGGGTAGGAATGTATTAAATTGCTAATTGAGCTGGGTCAATTTTGGGTATCTGCTCTTTTCTTCCAACCTTGCAGTAACAGGGATAGATTAGGTATTTCATTAGAAGGATGGGGAAAAGAAACAAGGAATAGAATGAAACCTAGGCACCCCTGGCTGCATTAGAGAGACCAAGTTCTTGGATGCTGTAGGCGATTGCTTCCTGGAACAACTTGTCAAGGAAAATACTAGAGGAAATGCAATTCTGGACTTAATTCTAAATGGCCTGCGAGGACTGGCACAAGATGTAGAAGTAGAAGGGACGCTGGGAAGCAGCGATCACAAAATGATCCACTTTGATCTGGATGCAGGGGAGAAACATTGGTCCAAAACGACAGCCACGGCACTGAACTTCCGAAAAGGGAATTATGAAGGGATGAGACTCATGGTAGGGAAGAAGATTAAGAAGAGGATAAGCACTGTAAAAATGCTAGAGCAAGCTTGGTCCCTTTTTAAGGACACAGTCACCGAGGCGCAAAATCTATATATACCGCGTATCAACAAGGGATCCAAGAGGAAAAAGAATAAAGAACTGGCGTGGCTCATTGTAGAGGTGAAGGACATGAAAACTTCATTTAAGGAATGGAAAAGGTAAAAAATGGACGGAAATTGGAACAAGCACAAACAACATCAACGCAGGTGCCATAAGTCGGTAAAAGGGGCCAAAAGAGACTATGAGAAAAGAATAGCTAAGGAGGCGAAGAACTTCAAGCCGTTCTTTCAATATATTAAGGGGAAACGACCCGCGAAGGAAGCGGTGGGACCGTTGGATGACCATGGAATAAAGGGAGCGCTAAAAAAGGACAAAGCAATTGCCAACAAACTGAACACATTTTTTGCGTCTGTATTTACTGAAGAAGATGTACACAGCATACCAGAACCCATCAGGCTATATGCTGGAAACGAAGACAGAAAGCTGACAGGATTGACGGTCAGTCTAGAGGAGGTGTATAAGCAGATTGATAGGCTTAAGAGTGATAAATTCCCGGGACCGGATGGCATTCATCCAAGGGTCATCAAGGAACTGAAAGGGACTATAGCTGAACTGCTTCAACTAATAGCCAATCTGTCGATCAAATCGGGAAAGATTCCAGAAGACTGGAAGGTGGCAAATGTTACGCCGATCTTCAAGAAAGGTTCGAGGGGAGATCCGGGAAACTACAGACCTGTGAGTCTGACCTCGGTACCAGGAAAGATGATAGAGTCACTGATAAAGGACAGCATCATTGATCACCTTGACGGACATGGGCTGATGAGGACCAGTAAGTATGGTTTTAGCAAAGGCAGATCATGTTTGACAAACTTGCTGCACTTCTTTGAGGGAGTAAATAGACAGATAGACAAGGGCGATCTGGTCGACATTGTATATCTGGATTTTCAGAAGGCGTTCGACAAGGTTCTGCATGAACGATTACTTCAGAAAATTGCGAGCCATGTAATCAAGGGTGAAATACTCAAGTGGATTAAAAACTGGCTGGAGCATAGGAAACAGAGAGTGGGGGTAAATGGACAATACTCGGACTGGAAGAGCGTCACCAGTGGGGTGCCGCAGAGCTCGGTGCTTGGACCCGTGCTCTTTAACATATTTATAAATGATCTGGACATAGGTATGACAAGCGAGGTGATTAAATTTGCGGACGATACAAAGTTATTCAGAGTAGTGAAGACGCAGGGGGATTGCGAAGATCTGCAACGTGACATAATCAGGCTCGAGGAATGGGTATCGACATGGCAGATGAGGTTCAACGTGGATAAGTGTAAAGTGATGCATGTCGGTAACAAAAATCTCATGCACGAATACAGGTTGTCTGGGGCGGTACTTGGAGAGACCTCCCAGGAAAGGGACTTGGGAGTTCTGATCGACAAGTCGTTGAAGCTGGCCATGCAATGTGTGGCAGCAGCAAAAAGGGCAAACAGAATGCTAGGAAAGATAAAGAAGGGGATCACTAACAGATCAGAGAAGGTTATCATGCCGCTGTACCGGGCCATGGTGCGCCCTCACCTGGAGTACTGCGTCTAGCACTGGTCGCCGTACATGAAGAAGGATATGGTACTACTCGAAAGGGTCCGGAGAAGAGCGACTAAAATGGTTAAGGGACTGGAGGAGTTGCCGTACAGCGAGAGATTAAAGAAACTGGCCCTTTCTCCCTCGAACAGAGGAGATTGAGAGGGGACATGATCGAAACATTCAAGGTACTGAAGGGGATAGATTTAGTAGATAAGGACAGGTTGTTCACCCTCTCCAAGGTAGGGAGAACGAGAGGGCACTTTCTAAAGTTGAAAGGGGATAGATTCCGTACAAACGTAAGGAAGTTCTTCTTCACCCAGAGAGTGGTAGAAAGCTGGAACGCTCTTCTGGAGGCTGTTATAGGGGAAAACATCCTCCAGGGATTCAAGACAAAGCTAGACAAGTTCCTGCTGAATAAGAACATGTGCTGTTAGGGCTAGTCTTGGTTAGGGTGCTGGCCTTTGACCTGTGGCCGCCGCATGAGCGGACTACTGGGCATGATGAACCACTGGTCTGACCCAGCAGCGGCAATTCTTATGTTCTATGGAAGCATGGAATTCCATGAACTGGAAATCTCCCTTTTAAAACTTATGTTATCTTGATAGCTCCGGTATTCAGAGGGGCTATGGTCAGATGTTTTTTTTTTAAAATTTTACTTTCTAATTTATTATTACTTTGTATTTTTACCTTTCTTTTTGTTTGAGTACTATAAAACGCTTTGATGATATATCGAACAGCAGTCTATAAATACTAATAAACATAAACATACTGAAGATAAATGGAGAGTAGCACTGCTCCAATTCCTCACAAAAATTAAAAACATTACTGGTATTCCCCATTATATCCCACAGGAGGTAGAAATGGGCACTGGGTTATGTGAACCTAGAAAAATAGCAAAGCAGCAGCAGTAGGAAGAGGTGGCAGGAGATCATTGACAAAGTTGGAGGGATGGAGGAAAGGGATACAGTATATTATCTCACAAACTGTGTTTCTTTTC